>NC_140585.1:119357303-119404803 GCF_964204655.1 Triturus cristatus | reverse complement strand
TATTAAGTATATCATTTTATTTAATTGTGAATAAAAGGAATCGTCTCCCCGTCGGGGAATTGAACCCCGGTCTCCCGCGTGACAGGCGGGGATACTGACCACTATACTAACGAGGACATATTGGCTTCAGTTCAACAGTGCTCACCTCCATGAGGTTAGGGCATGCCCTCAATCAATTCACAGTATTGTAATAGGCAGCTTTGCTTCTTTTGGTTAGGAGAAGCAATCTTTTTTCATAAATGATTACAAATCAGAAATTCCTAGCCAAAAATAATCTGCTTTAATAAGAAATGATTGATTAAAATAAATACCTATTTATCGATCTGTCTATCTATCTTTCTATCTATCTATGTATATGTATATATATATATATATATATATATACAATCAGCTCACTTTACCATTTGCAGCTTATAACCATTTACCACCAGGGGTCACTATTAACAAAAAGCATCCACTCCACTTCTAAATCTAGCCCCTAGAGTTGAGCAGAAGCATAAGATTCCCCACTGCTTCATTCCATTTTCCATTAGATTATAGATGTAAATTGTTTTTGATGGTATGGTCTGTGCAGATTGAAATATTCAGAGCATATTCTGACTTTTAGTTAACACATCTGTAAGCAATTTGGCCATCACTGAATTCAACGTTTATCTCAATCGTAATAGACACGGATAATGACAAATATAGTTTACAATGTTATTAAGTACATCATTTTATTTAATTGTGTGAATAAAAGGAATCGTCTCCCCGTCGGGGAATTGAACCCCGGTCTCCCGCGTGACAGGCGGGGATACTGACCACTATACTAACGAGGACATATTGGCTTCAGATCAACAGTGCTCACCTCCATGAGGTTAGGGCATGCCCTCAATCAATTCACAGTATTGTAATAGGCAGCTTTGCTTCTTTTGGTTAGGAGAAGCAATCTTTTTTCATAAATGATTACAAATCAGAAATTCCTAGCCAAAAATAATCTGCTTTAATAAGAAATGATTGATTAAAATAAATACCTATTTATCGATCTGTCTATCTATATTTCTATCTATCTATGTATATGTATATATATATATATATATATATATACAATCAGCTCACTTTACCATTTGCAGCTTATAACCATTTACCACCAGGGGTCACTACTAACAAAAAGCATCCACTCCACTTCTAAATCTAGCCCCTAGAGTTGAGCAGAAGCATAAGATTCCCCACTGCTTCATTCCATTTCCATTAGATTATAGATGTAAATTGTTTTTGATGGTATGGTCTGTGCAGATTGAAATATTCAGAGCATATTCTGACTTTTAGTTAACACATCTGTAAGCAATTTGGCCATCACTGAATTCAACGTTTATCTCAATCGTAATAGACAAGGATAATGACAAATATAGTTTACAATGTTATTAAGTACATCATTTTATTTAATTGTGTGAATAAAAGGAATCGTCTCCCCGTCGGGGAATTGAACCCCGGTCTCCCGCGTGACAGGCGGGGATACTGACCACTATACTAACGAGGACATATTGGCTTCAGTTCAACAGTGCTCACCTCCATGAGGTTAGGGCATGCCCTCAATCAATTCACAGTATTGTAATAGGCAGCTTTGCTTCTTTTGGTTAGGAGAAGCAATCTTTTTTCATAAATGATTACAAATCAGAAATTTCTAGCCAAAAATAATCTGCTTTAATAAGAAATGATTGATTAAAATAAATACCTATTTATCGATCTGTCTATCTATCTTTCTATCTATCTATCTATGTATATATATATATATATATATATATATATATATATATATATATATATATATATACAATCAGCTCACTTTACCATTTGCAGCTTATAACCATTTACCACCAGGGGTCACTATTAACAAAAAGCATCCACTCCACTTCTAAATCTAGCCCCTAGAGTTGAGCAGAAGCATAAGATTCCCCACTGCTTCATTCCATTTTTCATTAGATTATAGATGTAAATTGTTTTTGATGGTATGGTCTGTGCAGATTGAAATATTCAGAGCATATTCTGACTTTTAGTTAACACATCTGTAAGCAATTTGGCCATCACTGAATTCAACGTTTATCTCAATCGTAATAGACAAGGATAATGACAAATATAGTTTACAATGTTATTAAGTACATCATTTTATTTAATTGTGTGAATAAAAGGAATCGTCTCCCCGTCGGGGAATTGAACCCCGGTCTCCCGCGTGACAGGCGGGGATACTGACCACTATACTAACGAGGACATATTGGCTTCAGTTCAACAGTGCTCACCTTCATGAGGTTATTGCATGCCCTCAATCAATTCACAGTATTGTAATAGGCAGCTTTGCTTCTTTTGGTTAGGAGAAGTAATCTTTTTTCATAAATGATTACAAATCAGAAATTCCTAGCCAAAAATAATCTGCTTTAATAAGAAATGATTGATTAAAATAAATACCTATTTATCGATCTGTCTATCTATCTTTCTATCTATCTATGTATATGTATATATATATATATATATATATATATATATATATATATATACAATCAGCTCACTTTACCATTTGCAGCTTATAACCATTTACCACCAGGGGTCACTACTAACAAAAAGCATCCACTCCACTTCTAAATCTAGCCCCTAGAGTTGAGCAGAAGCATAAGATTCCCCACTGCTTCATTCCATTTTCCATTAGATTATAGATGTAAATTGTTTTTGATGGTATGGTCTGTGCAGATTGAAATATTCAGAGCATATTCTGACTTTTAGTTAACACATCTGTAAGCAATTTGGCCATCACTGAATTCAACGTTTATCTCAATCGTAATAGACACGGATAATGACAAATATAGTTTACAATGTTATTAAGTACATCATTTTATTTAATTGTGTGAATAAAAGGAATCGTCTCCCCGTCGGGGAATTGAACCCCGGTCTCCCGCGTGACAGGCGGGGATACTGACCACTATACTAACGAGGACATATTGGCTTCAGTTCAACAGTGCTCACCTCCATGAGGTTAGGGCATGCCCTCAATCAATTCACAGTATTGTAATAGGCAGCTTTGCTTCTTTTGGTTAGGAGAAGCAATCTTTTTTCATAAATGATTACAAATCAGAAATTCCTAGCCAAAAATAATCTGCTTTAATAAGAAATGATTGATTAAAATAAATACCTATTTATCGATCTGTCTATCTATCTTTCTATCTATCTATGTATATGTATATATATATATATATATATATATACAATCAGCTCACTTTACCATTTGCAGCTTATAACCATTTACCACCAGGGGTCACTACTAACAAAAAGCATCCACTCCACTTCTAAATCTAGCCCCTAGAGTTGAGCAGAAGCATAGGATTCCCCACTGCTTCATTCCATTTCCATTAGATTATAGATGTAAATTGTTTTTGATGGTATGGTCTGTGCAGATTGAAATATTCAGAGCATATTCTGACTTTTAGTTAACACATCTGTAAGCAATTTGGCCATCACTGAATTCAACGTTTATCTCAATCGTAATAGACAAGGATAATGACAAATATAGTTTACAATGTTATTAAGTACATCATTTTATTTAATTGTGTGAATAAAAGGAATCGTCTCCCCGTCGGGTAATTGAACCCCGGTCTCCCGCGTGACAGGCGGGGATACTGACCACTATACTAACGAGGACATATTGGCTTCAGTTCAACAGTGCTCACCTCCATGAGGTTAGGGCATGCCCTCAATCAATTCACAGTATTGTAATAGGCAGCTTTGCTTCTTTTGGTTAGGAGAAGCAATCTTTTTTCATAAATGATTACAAATCAGAAATTTCTAGCCAAAAATAATCTGCTTTAATAAGAAATGATTGATTAAAATAAATACCTATTTATCGATCTGTCTATCTATCTTTCTATCTATCTATGTATATGTATATATATATATATATATATATATACAATCAGCTCACTTTACCATTTGCAGCTTATAACCATTTACCACCAGGGGTCACTATTAACAAAAAGCATCCACTCCACTTCTAAATCTAGCCCCTAGAGTTGAGCAGAAGCATAAGATTCCCCACTGCTTCATTCCATTTTCCATTAGATTATAGATGTAAATTGTTTTTGATGGTATGGTCTGTGCAGATTGAAATATTCAGAGCATATTCTGACTTTTAGTTAACACATCTGTAAGCAATTTGGCCATCACTGAATTCAACGTTTATCTCAATCGTAATAGACAAGGATAATGACAAATATAGTTTACAATGTTATTAAGTACATCATTTTATTTAATTGTGTGAATAAAAGGAATCGTCTCCCCGTCGGGGAATTGAACCCCGGTCTCCCGCGTGACAGGCGGGGATACTGACCACTATACTAACGAGGACATATTGGCTTCAGTTCAACAGTGCTCACCTTCATGAGGTTAGGGCATGCCCTCAATCAATTCACAGTATTGTAATAGGCAGCTTTGCTTCTTTTGGTTAGGAGAAGTAATCTTTTTTCATAAATGATTACAAATCAGAAATTCCTAGCCAAAAATAATCTGCTTTAATAAGAAATGATTGATTAAAATAAATACCTATTTATCGATCTGTCTATCTATCTTTCTATCTATCTATGTATATGTATATATATATATATATATATATATATATATATATATATATATATATATATATACAATCAGCTCACTTTACCATTTGCAGCTTATAACCATTTACCACCAGGGGTCACTACTAACAAAAAGCATCCACTCCACTTCTAAATCCAGCCCCTAGAGTTGAGCAGAAGCATAAGATTCCCCACTGCTTCATTCCATTTTCCATTAGATTACAGATGTAAATTGTTTTTGATGGTATGGTCTGTGCAGATTGAAATATTCAGAGCATATTCTGACTTTTAGTTATCACATCTGTAAGCAATTTGGCCATCACTGAATTCAACGTTTATCTCAATCGTAATAGACAAGGATAATGACAAATATAGTTTACAATGTTATTAAGTACATCATTTTATTTAATTGTGTGAATAAAAGGAATCGTCTCCCCGTCGGGGAATTGAACCCCGGTCTCCCGCGTGACAGGCGGGGATACTGACCACTATACTAACGAGGACATATTGGCTTCAGTTCAACAGTGCTCACCTCCATGAGGTTAGGGCATGCCCTCAATCAATTCACAGTATTGTAATAGGCAGCTTTGCTTCTTTTGGTTAGGAGAAGCAATCTTTTTTCATAAATGATTACAAATCAGAAATTCCTAGCCAAAAATAATCTGCTTTAATAAGAAATGATTGATTAAAATAAATACCTATTTATCGATCTGTCTATCTATCTTTCTGTCTATCTATGTATATGTATATATATATATATATATATATATATATATATATATATATATATATACAATCAGCTCACTTTAACATTTGTAGCTTATAACCATTTACCACCAGGGGTCACTACTAACAAAAAGCATCCACTCCACTTCTAAATCCAGCCCCTAGAGTTGAGCAGAAGCATAAGATTCCCCACTGCTTCATTCCATTTTCCATTAGATTACAGATGTAAATTGTTTTTGATGGTATGGTCTGTGCAGATTGAAATATTCAGAGCATATTCTGACTTTTAGTTAACACATCTGTAAGCAATTTGGCCATCACTGAATTCAACGTTTATCTCAATCGTAATAGAGAAGGATAATGACAAATATAGTTTACAATGTTATTAAGTACATCATTTTATTTAATTGTGTGAATAAAAGGAATCGTCTCCCCGTCGGGGAATTGAACCCCGGTCTCCCGCGTGACAGGCGGGGATACTGACCACTATACTAACGAGGACATATTGGCTTCAGTTCAACAGTGCTCACCTCCATGAGGTTAGGGCATGCCCTCAATCAATTCACAGTATTGTAATAGGCAGCTTTGCTTCTTTTGGTTAGGAGAAGCAATCTTTTTTCATAAATGATTACAAATCAGAAATTCCTAGCCAAAAATAATCTGCTTTAATAAGAAATGATTGATTAAAATAAATACCTATTTATCGATCTGTCTATCTATCTTTCTATCTATCTATGTATATGTATATATATATATATATTCACTGAAAAAACCATAGATTTCACACACGTTATAGTTAGGAATTAGCATTTAAAAAACCTTGCAAATTCACTGAAAAAACCATAGGTTTCACACATGTTATAGTTAGCGGAAATTTTACTGATAAAAAACCAATGAAATTCCCCCGTTATAGTTAGTGCAGGCAACTATAACTCACGCGACCGCAATCCTCTGCTGATGCTAATACTGTATTTAGACACTTATTTGCCCATGTCTTCTTCCATACATTTTTAGCTATACATATATTACAAATATTTTTTTTTCATAAAGACACATATGTCATCAGCAGAAGATTGCGGTCGCGTGAGTTATAGTTGCCTGCACTAACTATAACGGGGGAATTTCATTGGTTTTTTATCAGTAAAATTTCCGCTAACTATAACATGTGTGAAACCTATGGTTTTTTCAGTGAATTTGCAAGGTTTTTTAAATGCTAATTCCTAACTATAACGTGTGTGAAACCTATGGTTTTTTCAGTGAATTTGTACGGTTTTTTAAATGCTAAGTTACTTTACGCCATTCGTGGCGTGCGCGCCCACTTAACGCAGTTCGTTCCGTGCGCACACGGTGCGCTTCGCGCACCGTGCGCGCACAGTGAGCACGCGGTGCGCTTCGCGCACCGCGCGCCCACTTTACACAGTTAGTGCCATGCACGCACGGTGGGCACGCGGTGCGATGACAAAGCAAGAAAGCACGTCAACAAATCTGTTTCTGCTTTCCTCCGTGACTATGGTATGGGTGCCATTTACCACAACAACTTGCGTTATGACATGCACGACATTTATAGAGGAGATGGTGTGCACTTCAATGATGAAGGGAACAGAGTCTTCCTCTTGAACCTTAGACTCTGCATCGGTACTTACTTGTAGGTACCACTAAAAAATCATTTCATAAACACAACGGCTCTTTTTAGAGCCCCCTAATATCTAAACACTTAAATCTGATTTTCATTTTTTTTTTTTTTTTTTTTCTACTGTACGCTTACCGTAAGCTTACCGTACGCGTACCCCGTGATTTTTTTTAAAATCAATAAATGTTTTTTTTGTACTTTTCTGTCCTTCTTTGACCCCCTTACAAATGTTAGGGGGTCTGTAACTCTCCTCATTGCCCCCTTTCCTTGTTTTCACTCTTTTTTTTCAGAGTGAAATACACAAAATGGCGGCCGCCGCTTCCTGGTTTCGGCCGATTCGAATGTTTACTAAGATCTAAGAGCCAATCAGAATCGCGCTCGCGCACGCCACCGTACGCTTACCGTAAGCGTACGGTAAGCGTACCGTAAGCGGGCTCAGATATATATATTGATTTAAAGGCTATTTTCTCAGAATCTACTGAACAGATTTACACCAAACCTACAAAAGGCACTTCCTTGACCTAGGGACTACCTCTCTGCCAAATTTTGAGTAATTCTGTTCAGCCGTTTGGGCTGTAGCTCGTTCTAAAGGTCCTATGGAAAAATGCATGGGAAAAACGCGTTTTGGGACCCCCCTTTTATCTCAGCCCCCGCTTGACGGATCCCCCCGAGACTTTCAGGGTAGGAGCGGAGCGTAGCGCCCCACCTATTTTGAGAAATTCGCGAGGATTCGTCGACCGGCGCCAAAGTTATTCAAAATAGAATGTTGAGGTTTTCCTATGGAAACGTGGTCCTAACTATAACTACCTACTGGCGACCGCCAGTAGGTAATATATATACAATCAGCTCACTTTACCATTTGCAGCTTATAACCATTTACCACCAGGGGTCACTATTAACAAAAAGCATCCACTCCACTTCTAAATCTAGCCCCTAGAGTTGAGCAGAAGCATAAGATTCCCCACTGCTTCATTCCATTTTCCATTAGATTATAGATGTAAATTGTTTTTGATGGTATGGTCTGTGCAGATTGAAATATTCAGAGCATATTCTGACTTTTAGTTAACACATCTGTAAGCAATTTGGCCATCACTGAATTCAACGTTTATCTCAATCGTAATAGACAAGGATAATGACAAATATAGTTTACAATGTTATTAAGTACATCATTTTATTTAATTGTGTGAATAAAAGGAATCGTCTCCCCGTCGGGGAATTGAACCCCGGTCTCCCGCGTGACAGGCGGGGATACTGACCACTATACTAACGAGGACATATTGGCTTCAGTTCAACAGTGCTCACCTCCATGAGGTTAGGGCATGCCCTCAATCAATTCACAGTATTGTAATAGGCAGCTTTGCTTCTTTTGGTTAGGAGAAGCAATCTTTTTTCATAAATGATTACAAATCAGAAATTCCTAGCCAAAAATAATCTGCTTTAATAAGAAATGATTGATTAAAATAAATACCTATTTATCGATCTGTCTATCTATCTTTCTATCTATCTATGTATATGTATATATATATATATATATATATATATATATATATATATATATACAATCAGCTCACTTTAACATTTGCAGCTTATAACCATTTACCACCAGGGGTCACTACTAACAAAAAGCATCCACTCCACTTCTAAATCCAGCCCCTAGAGTTGAGCAGAAGCATAAGATTCCCCACTGCTTCATTCCATTTTCCATTAGATTACAGATGTAAATTGTTTTTGATGGTATGGTCTGTGCAGATTGAAATATTCAGAGCATATTCTGACTTTTAGTTAACACATCTGTAAGCAATTTGGCCATCACTGAATTCAACGTTTATCTCAATCGTAATAGAGAAGGATAATGACAAATATAGTTTACAATGTTATTAAGTACATCATTTTATTTAATTGTGTGAATAAAAGGAATCGTCTCCCCGTCGGGGAATTGAACCCCGGTCTCCCGCGTGACAGGCGGGGATACTGACCACTATACTAACGAGGACATATTGGCTTCAGTTCAACAGTGCTCACCTCCATGAGGTTAGGGCATGCCCTCAATCAATTCACAGTATTGTAATAGGCAGCTTTGCTTCTTTTGGTTAGGAGAAGCAATCTTTTTTCATAAATGATTACAAATCAGAAATTCCTAGCCAAAAATAATCTGCTTTAATAAGAAATGATTGATTAAAATAAATACCTATTTATCGATCTGTCTATCTATCTTTCTATCTATCTATGTATATGTATATATATATATATATATATATATATATATATATATATATACAATCAGCTCACTTTAACATTTGCAGCTTATAACCATTTACCACCAGGGGTCACTACTAACAAAAAGCATCCACTCCACTTCTAAATCCAGCCCCTAGAGTTGAGCAGAAGCATAAGATTCCCCACTGCTTCATTCCATTTTCCAATAGATTACAGATGTAAATTGTTTTTGATGGTATGGTCTGTGCAGATTGAAATATTCAGAGCATATTCTGACTTTTAGTTAACACATCTGTAAGCAATTTGGCCATCACTGAATTCAACGTTTATCTCAATCGTAATAGAGAAGGATAATGACAAATATAGTTTACAATGTTATTAAGTACATCATTTTATTTAATTGTGTGAATAAAAGGAATCGTCTCCCCGTCGGGGAATTGAACCCCGGTCTCCCGCGTGACAGGCGGGGATACTGATCACTTTACTAACGAGGACATATTGGCTTCAGTTCAACAGTGCTCACCTCCATGAGGTTAGGGCATGCCCTCAATCAATTCACAGTATTGTAATAGGCAGCTTTGCTTCTTTTGGTTAGGAGAAGCAATCTTTTTTCATAAATGATTACAAATCAGAAATTCCTAGCCAAAAATAATCTGCTTTAATAAGAAATGATTGATTAAAATAAATACCTATTTATCGATCTGTCTATCTATCTTTCTATCTATCTATGTATATGTATATATATATATATATATATATACAATCAGCTCACTTTACCATTTGCAGCTTATAACCATTTACCACCAGGGGTCACTATTAACAAAAAGCATCCACTCCACTTCTAAATCTAGCCCCTAGAGTTGAGCAGAAGCATAAGATTCCCCACTGCTTCATTCCATTTTCCATTAGATTATAGATGTAAATTGTTTTTGATGGTATGGTCTGTGCAGATTGAAATATTCAGAGCATATTCTGACTTTTAGTTAACACATCTGTAAGCAATTTGGCCATCACTGAATTCAACGTTTATCTCAATCGTAATAGACAAGGATAATGACAAATATAGTTTACAATGTTATTAAGTACATCATTTTATTTAATTGTGTGAATAAAAGGAATCGTCTCCCCGTCGGGGAATTGAACCCCGGTCTCCCGCGTGACAGGCGGGGATACTGACCACTATACTAACGAGGACATATTGGCTTCAGTTCAACAGTGCTCACCTTCATGAGGTTAGGGCATGCCCTCAATCAATTCACAGTATTGTAATAGGCAGCTTTGCTTCTTTTGGTTAGGAGAAGCAATCTTTTTTCATAAATGATTACAAATCAGAAATTCCTAGCCAAAAATAATCTGCTTTAATAAGAAATGATTGATTAAAATAAATACCTATTTATCGATCTGTCTATCTATCTTTCTATCTATCTATGTATATGTATATATATATATATATATATCAGCTCACTTTACCATTTGCAGCTTATAACCATTTACCACCAGGGGTCACTATTAACAAAAAGCATCCACTCCACTTCTAAATCTAGCCCCTAGAGTTGAGCAGAAGCATAAGATTCCCCACTGCTTCATTCCATTTTCCATTAGATTATAGATGTAAATTGTTTTTGATGGTATGGTCTGTGCAGATTGAAATATTCAGAGCATATTCTGACTTTTAGTTAACACATCTGTAAGCAATTTGGCCATCACTGAATTCAACGTTTATCTCAATCGTAATAGACACGGATAATGACAAATATAGTTTACAATGTTATTAAGTACATCATTTTATTTAATTGTGTGAATAAAAGGAATCGTCTCCCCGTCGGGGAATTGAACCCCGGTCTCCCGCGTGACAGGCGGGGATACTGACCACTATACTAACGAGGACATATTGGCTTCAGTTCAACAGTGCTCACCTCCATGAGGTTAGGGCATGCCCTCAATCAATTCACAGTATTGTAATAGGCAGCTTTGCTTCTTTTGGTTAGGAGAAGCAATCTTTTTTCATAAATGATTACAAATCAGAAATTCCTAGCCAAAAATAATCTGCTTTAATAAGAAATGATTGATTAAAATAAATACCTATTTATCGATCTGTCTATCTATCTTTCTATCTATCTATGTATATGTATATATATATATATATATATATATATATATATATATACAATCAGCTCACTTTACCATTTGCAGCTTATAACCATTTACCACCAGGGGTCACTACTAACAAAAAGCATCCACTCCACTTCTAAATCCAGCCCCTAGAGTTGAGCAGAAGCATAAGATTCCCCACTGCTTCATTCCATTTTCCATTAGATTACAGATGTAAATTGTTTTTGATGGTATGGTCTGTGCAGATTGAAATATTCAGAGCATATTCTGACTTTTAGTTATCACATCTGTAAGCAATTTGGCCATCACTGAATTCAACGTTTATCTCAATCGTAATAGACAAGGATAATGACAAATATAGTTTACAATGTTATTAAGTACATCATTTTATTTAATTGTGTGAATAAAAGGAATCGTCTCCCCGTCGGGGAATTGAACCCCGGTCTCCCGCGTGACAGGCGGGGATACTGACCACTATACTAACGAGGACATATTGGCTTCAGTTCAACAGTGCTCACCTCCATGAGGTTAGGGCATGCCCTAAATCAATTCACAGTATTGTAATAGGCAGCTTTGCTTCTTTTGGTTAGGAGAAGCAATCTTTTTTCATAAATGATTACAAATCAGAAATTCCTAGCCAAAAATAATCTGCTTTAATAAGAAATGATTGATTAAAATAAATACCTATTTATCGATCTGTCTATCTATCTTTCTATCTATCTATGTATATGTATATATATATATATATATATATATATATATATATATATATATATACAATCAGCTCACTTTAACATTTGTAGCTTATAACCATTTACCACCAGGGGTCACTACTAACAAAAAGCATCCACTCCACTTCTAAATCCAGCCCCTAGAGTTGAGCAGAAGCATAAGATTCCCCACTGCTTCATTCCATTTTCCATTAGATTACAGATGTAAATTGTTTTTGATGGTATGGTCTGTGCAGATTGAAATATTCAGAGCATATTCTGACTTTTAGTTAACACATCTGTAAGCAATTTGGCCATCACTGAATTCAACGTTTATCTCAATCGTAATAGAGAAGGATAATGACAAATATAGTTTACAATGTTATTAAGTACATCATTTTATTTAATTGTGTGAATAAAAGGAATCGTCTCCCCGTCGGGGAATTGAACCCCGGTCTCCCGCGTGACAGGCGGGGATACTGACCACTATACTAACGAGGACATATTGGCTTCAGTTCAACAGTGCTCACCTCCATGAGGTTAGGGCATGCCCTCAATCAATTCACAGTATTGTAATAGGCAGCTTTGCTTCTTTTGGTTAGGAGAAGCAATCTTTTTTCATAAATGATTACAAATCAGAAATTCCTAGCCAAAAATAATCTGCTTTAATAAGAAATGATTGATTAAAATAAATACCTATTTATCGATCTGTCTATCTATCTTTCTATCTATCTATGTATATGTATATATATATATATATTCACTGAAAAAACCATAGGTTTCACACACGTTATAGTTAGGAATTAGCATTTAAAAAACCTTGCAAATTCACTGAAAAAACCATAGGTTTCACACATGTTATAGTTAGCGGAAATTTTACTGATAAAAAACCAATGAAATTCCCCCGTTATAGTTAGTGCAGGCAACTATAACTCACGCGACCGCAATCCTCTGCTGATGCTAATACTGTATTTAGACACTTATTTGCCCATGTCTTCTTCCATACATTTTTAGCTATACATATATTACAAATATTTTTTTTTCATAAAGACACATATGTCATCAGCAGAAGATTGCGGTCGCGTGAGTTATAGTTGCCTGCACTAACTATAACGGGGGAATTTCATTGTTTTTTTATCAGTAAAATTTCCGCTAACTATAACATGTGTGAAACCTATGGTTTTTTCAGTGAATTTGCAAGGTTTTTTAAATGCTAATTCCTAACTATAACGTGTGTGAAACCTATGGTTTTTTCAGTGAATTTGTACGGTTTTTTAAATGCTAAGTTACTTTACGCCATTCGTGGCGTGCGCGCCCACTTAACGCAGTTCGTTCCGTGCGCGCACGGTGCGCTTCGCGCACCGTGCGCGCACAGTGAGCACGCGGTGCGCTTCGCGCACCGCGCGCCCACTTTACACAGTTAGTGCCATGCACGCACGGTGGGCACGCGGTGCGATGACAAAGCAAGAAAGCACGTCAACAAATCTGTTTCTGCTTTCCTCCGTGACTATGGTATGGGTGCCATTTACCACAACAACTTGCGTTATGACATGCAAGACATTTATAGAGGAGATGGTGTGCACTTCAATGATGAAGGGAACAGAGTCTTCCTCTTGAACCTTAGACTCTGCATCGGTACTTACTTGTAGGTACCACTAAAAAATCATTTCATAAACACAACGGCTCTTTTTAGAGCCCCCTAATATCTAAACACTTAAATCTGATTTTCATTTTTTTTTTTTTTTTTTTTCTACCGTACGCTTACCGTAAGCTTACCGTACGCGTACCCCGTGATTTTTTTTAAAATCAATAAATGTTTTTTTTGTACTTTTCTGTCCTTCTTTGACCCCCTTACAAATGTTAGGGGGTCTGTAACTCTCCTCATTGCCCCCTTTCCTTGTTTTCACTCTTTTTTTTCAGAGTGAAATACACAAAATGGCGGCCGCCGCTTCCTGGTTTCGGCCGATTCGAATGTTTACTAAGATCTAAGAGCCAATCAGAATCGCGCTCGCGCACGCCACCGTACGCTTACCGTAAGCGTACGGTAAGCGTACCGTAAGCGGGCTCAGATATATATATTGATTTAAAGGCTATTTTCTCAGAATCTACTGAACAGATTTACACCAAACCTACAAAAGGCACTTCCTTGACCTAGGGACTACCTCTCTGCCAAATTTTGAGTAATTCTGTTCAGCCGTTCGGGCTGTAGCTCGTTCTAAAGGTCCTATGGAAAAATGCATGGGAAAAACGCGTTTTGGGACCCCCCTTTTATCTCAGCCCCCGCTTGACGGATCCCCCCGAGACTTTCAGGGTGGGAGCGGAGCGTAGCGCCCCACCTATTTTGAGAAATTCGCGAGGATTCGTCGACCGGCGCCAAAGTTATTCAAAATAGAATGTTGAGGTTTTCCTATGGAAACGTGGTCCTAACTATAACTACCTACTGGCGACCGCCAGTAGGTAATATATATACAATCAGCTCACTTTACCATTTGCAGCTTATAACCATTTACCACCAGGGGTCACTATTAACAAAAAGCATCCACTCCACTTCTAAATCTAGCCCCTAGAGTTGAGCAGAAGCATAAGATTCCCCACTGCTTCATTCCATTTTCCATTAGATTATAGATGTAAATTGTTTTTGATGGTATGGTCTGTGCAGATTGAAATATTCAGAGCATATTCTGACTTTTAGTTAACACATCTGTAAGCAATTTGGCCATCACTGAATTCAACGTTTATCTCAATCGTAATAGACAAGGATAATGACAAATATAGTTTACAATGTTATTAAGTACATCATTTTATTTAATTGTGTGAATAAAAGGAATCGTCTCCCCGTCGGGGAATTGAACCCCGGTCTCCCGCGTGACAGGCGGTGATACTGACCACTATACTAACGAGGACATATTGGCTTCAGTTCAACAGTGCTCACCTCCATGAGGTTAGGGCATGCCCTCAATCAATTCACAGTATTGTAATAGGCAGCTTTGCTTCTTTTGGTTAGGAGAAGCAATCTTTTTTCATAAATGATTACAAATCAGAAATTCCTAGCCAAAAATAATCTGCTTTAATAAGAAATGATTGATTAAAATAAATACCTATTTATCGATCTGTCTATCTATCTTTCTATCTATCTATGTATATGTATATATATATATATATATATATATATATATATACAATCAGCTCACTTTAACATTTGCAGCTTATAACCATTTACCACCAGGGGTCACTACTAACAAAAAGCATCCACTCCACTTCTAAATCCAGCCCCTAGAGTTGAGCAGAAGCATAAGATTCCCCACTGCTTCATTCCATTTTCCATTAGATTACAGATGTAAATTGTTTTTGATGGTATGGTCTGTGCAGATTGAAATATTCAGAGCATATTCTGACTTTTAGTTAACACATCTGTAAGCAATTTGGCCATCACTGAATTCAACGTTTATCTCAATCGTAATAGACAAGGATAATGACAAATATAGTTTACAATGTTATTAAGTACATCATTTTATTTAATTGTGTGAATAAAAGGAATCGTCTCCCCGTCGGGGAATTGAACCCCGGTCTCCCGCGTGACAGGCGGGGATACTGACCACTATACTAACGAGGACATATTGGCTTCAGTTCAACAGTGCTCACCTCCATGAGGTTAGGGCATGCCCTCAATCAATTCACAGTATTGTAATAGGCAGCTTTGCTTCTTTTGGTTAGGAGAAGCAATCTTTTTTCATAAATGATTACAAATCAGAAATTCCTAGCCAAAAATAATCTGCTTTAATAAGAAATGATTGATTAAAATAAATACCTATTTATCGATCTGTCTATCTATCTTTCTATCTATCTATGTATATGTATATATATATATATATATATATATATATATACAATCAGCTCACTTTAACATTTGCAGCTTATAACCATTTACCACCAGGGGTCACTACTAACAAAAAGCATCCACTCCACTTCTAAATCCAGCCCCTAGAGTTGAGCAGAAGCATAAGATTCCCCACTGCTTCATTCCATTTTCCATTAGATTACAGATGTAAATTGTTTTTGATGGTATGGTCTGTGCAGATTGAAATATTCAGAGCATATTCTGACTTTTAGTTAACACATCTGTAAGCAATTTGGCCATCACTGAATTCAACGTTTATCTCAATCGTAATAGACAAGGATAATGACAAATATAGTTTACAATGTTATTAAGTACATCATTTTATTTAATTGTGTGAATAAAAGGAATCGTCTCCCCGTCGGGGAATTGAACCCCGGTCTCCCGCGTGACAGGCGGGGATACTGACCACTATACTAACGAGGACATATTGGCTTCAGTTCAACAGTGCTCACCTCCATGAGGTTAGGGCATGCCCTCAATCAATTCACAGTATTGTAATAGGCAGCTTTGCTTCTTTTGGTTAGGAGAAGCAATCTTTTTTCATAAATGATTACAAATCAGAAATTCCTAGCCAAAAATAATCTGCTTTAATAAGAAATGATTGATTAAAATAAATACCTATTTATCGATCTGTCTATCTATCTTTCTATCTATCTATGTATATGTATATATATATATATATATATATATATATATACAATCAGCTCACTTTAACATTTGCAGCTTATAACCATTTACCACCAGGGGTCACTACTAACAAAAAGCATCCACTCCACTTCTAAATCCAGCCCCTAGAGTTGAGCAGAAGCATAAGATTCCCCACTGCTTCATTCCATTTTCCATTAGATTACAGATGTAAATTGTTTTTGATGGTATGGTTTGTGCAGATTGAAATATTCAGAGCATATTCTGACTTTTAGTTAACACATCTGTAAGCAATTTGGCCATCACTGAATTCAACGTTTATCTCAATCGTAATAGAGAAGGATAATGACAAATATAGTTTACAATGTTATTAAGTACATCATTTTATTTAATTGTGTGAATAAAAGGAATCGTCTCCCCGTCTGGGAATTGAACCCCGGTCTCCCGCGTGACAGGCGGGGATACTGACCACTATACTAACGAGGACATATTGGCTTCAGTTCAACAGTGCTCACCTCCATGAGGTTAGGGCATGCCCTCAATCAATTCACAGTATTGTAATAGGCAGCTTTGCTTCTTTTGGTTAGGAGAAGCAATCTTTTTTCATAAATGATTACAAATCAGAAATTCCTAGCCAAAAATAATCTGCTTTAATAAGAAATGATTGATTAAAATAAATACCTATTTATCGATCTGTCTATCTATCTTTCTATCTATCTATGTATATGTATATATATATATATATATATATATATATATATATATATATATATATACAATCAGCTCACTTTAACATTTGCAGCTTATAACCATTTACCACCAGGGGTCACTACTAACAAAAAGCATCCACTCCACTTCTAAATCTAGCCCCTAGAGTTGAGCAGAAGCATAAGATTCCCCACTGCTTCATTCCATTTTCCATTAGATTATAGATGTAAATTGTTTTTGATGGTATGGTCTGTGCAGATTGAAATATTCAGAGCATATTCTGACTTTTAGTTAACACATCTGTAAGCAATTTGGCCATCACTGAATTCAACGTTTATCTCAATCGTAATAGACACGGATAATGACAAATATAGTTTACAATGTTATTAAGTACATCATTTTATTTAATTGTGTGAATAAAAGGAATCGTCTCCCCGTCGGGGAATTGAACCCCGGTCTCCCGCGTGACAGGCGGGGATACTGACCACTATACTAACGAGGACATATTGGCTTCAGTTCTACAGTGCTCACCTCCATGAGGTTAGGGCATGCCCTCAATCAATTCACAGTATTGTAATAGGCAGCTTTGCTTCTTTTGGTTAGGAGAAGCAATCTTTTTTCATAAATGATTACAAATCAGAAATTCCTAGCCAAAAATAATCTGCTTTAATAAGAAATGATTGATTAAAATAAATACCTATTTATCGATCTGTCTATCTATCTTTCTATCTATCTATGTATATGTATATATATATATATATATATATATATATATATATATATATACAATCAGCTCACTTTACCATTTGCAGCTTATAACCATTTACCACCAGGGGTCACTACTAACAAAAAGCATCCACTCCACTTCTAAATCCAGCCCCTAGAGTTGAGCAGAAGCATAAGATTCCCCACTGCTTCATTCCATTTTCCATTAGATTACAGATGTAAATTGTTTTTGATGGTATGGTCTGTGCAGATTGAAATATTCAGAGCATATTCTGACTTTTAGTTATCACATCTGTAAGCAATTTGGCCATCACTGAATTCAACGTTTATCTCAATCGTAATAGACAAGGATAATGACAAATATAGTTTACAATGTTATTAAGTACATCATTTTATTTAATTGTGTGAATAAAAGGAATCGTCTCCCCGTCGGGGAATTGAACCCCGGTCTCCCGCGTGACAGGCGGGGATACTGACCACTATACTAACGAGGACATATTGGCTTCAGTTCAACAGTGCTCACCTCCATGAGGTTAGGGCATGCCCTCAATCAATTCACAGTATTGTAATAGGCAGCTTTGCTTCTTTTGGTTAGGAGAAGCAATCTTTTTTCATAAATGATTACAAATCAGAAATTCCTAGCCAAAAATAATCTGCTTTAATAAGAAATGATTGATTAAAATAAATACCTATTTATCGATCTGTCTATCTATCTTTCTATCTATCTATGTATATGTATATATATATATATATATATATATATATATATATATATATATATATATATATATATACAATCAGCTCACTTTACCATTTGCAGCTTATAACCATTTACCACCAGGGGTCACTACTAACAAAAAGCATCCACTCCACTTCTAAATCTAGCCCCTAGAGTTGAGCAGAAGCATAAGATTCCCCACTGCTTCATTCCATTTCCATTAGATTATAGATGTAAATTGTTTTTGATGGTATGGTCTGTGCAGATTGAAATATTCAGAGCATATTCTGACTTTTAGTTAACACATCTGTAAGCAATTTGGCCATCACTGAATTCAACGTTTATCTCAATCGTAATAGACAAGGATAATGACAAATATAGTTTACAATGTTATTAAGTACATCATTTTATTTAATTGTGTGAATAAAAGGAATCGTCTCCCCGTCGGGGAATTGAACCCCGGTCTCCCGCGTGACAGGCGGGGATACTGACCACTATACTAACGAGGACATATTGGCTTCAGTTCAACAGTGCTCACCTCCATGAGGTTAGGGCATGCCCTCAATCAATTCACAGTATTGTAATAGGCAGCTTTGCTTCTTTTGGTTAGGAGAAGCAATCTTTTTTCATAAATGATTACAAATCAGAAATTTCTAGCCAAAAATAATCTGCTTTAATAAGAAATGATTGATTAAAATAAATACCTATTTATCGATCTGTCTATCTATCTTTCTATCTATCTATCTATGTATATATATATATATATATATATATATATATATATATATACAATCAGCTCACTTTACCATTTGCAGCTTATAACCATTTACCACCAGGGGTCACTACTAACAAAAAGCATCCACTCCACTTCTAAATCCAGCCCCTAGAGTTGAGCAGAAGCATAAGATTCCCCACTGCTTCATTCCATTTTCCATTAGATTACAGATGTAAATTGTTTTTGATGGTATGGTCTGTGCAGATTGAAATATTCAGAGCATATTCTGACTTTTAGTTATCACATCTGTAAGCAATTTGGCCATCACTGAATTCAACGTTTATCTCAATCGTAATAGACAAGGATAATGACAAATATAGTTTACAATGTTATTAAGTACATCATTTTATTTAATTGTGTGAATAAAAGGAATCGTCTCCCCGTCGGGGAATTGAACCCCAGTCTCCCGCGTGACAGGCTGGGATACTGACCACTATACTAACAAGGACATATTGGCTTCAGTTCAACAGTGCTCACCTCCATGAGGTTAGGGCATGCCCTCAATCAATTCACAGTATTGTAATAGGCAGCTTTGCTTCTTTTGGTTAGGAGAAGCAATCTTTTTTCATAAATGATTACAAATCAGAAATTCCTAGCCAAAAATAATCTGCTTTAATAAGAAATGATTGATTAAAATAAATACCTATTTATCGATCTGTCTATCTATCTTTCTATCTATCTATGTATATGTATATATATATATATATATATATATATATATATATATATATATATATATATATACAATCAGCTCACTTTAACATTTGCAGCTTATAACCATTTACCACCAGGGGTCACTACTAACAAAAAGCATCCACTCCACTTCTAAATCCAGCCCCTAGAGTTGAGCAGAAGCATAAGATTCCCCACTGCTTCATTCCATTTTCCATTAGATTACAGATGTAAATTGTTTTTGATGGTATGGTCTGTGCAGATTGAAATATTCAGAGCATATTCTGACTTTTAGTTAACACATCTGTAAGCAATTTGGCCATCACTGAATTCAACGTTTATCTCAATCGTAATAGAGAAGGATAATGACAAATATAGTTTACAATGTTATTAAGTACATCATTTTATTTAATTGTGTGAATAAAAGGAATCGTCTCCCCGTCGGGGAATTGAACCCCGGTCTGCCGCGTGACAGGCGGGGATACTGACCACTATACTAACGAGGACATATTGGCTTCAGTTCAACAGTGCTCACCTCCATGAGGTTAGGGCATGCCCTCAATCAATTCACAGTATTGTAATAGGCAGCTTTGCTTCTTTTGGTTAGGAGAAGCAATCTTTTTTCATAAATGATTACAAATCAGAAATTCCTAGCCAAAAATAATCTGCTTTAATAAGAAATGATTGATTAAAATAAATACCTATTTATCGATCTGTCTATCTATCTTTCTATCTATCTATGTATATGTATATATATATATATATATATATATATACAATCAGCTCACTTTACCATTTGCAGCTTATAACCATTTACCACCAGGGGTCACTACTAACAAAAAGCATCCACTCCACTTCTAAATCTAGCCCCTAGAGTTGAGCAGAAGCATAAGATTCCCCACTGCTTCATTCCATTTCCATTAGATTATAGATGTAAATTGTTTTTGATGGTATGGTCTGTGCAGATTGAAATATTCAGAGCATATTCTGACTTTTAGTTAACACATCTGTAAGCAATTTGGCCATCACTGAATTCAACGTTTATCTCAATCGTAATAGACAAGGATAATGACAAATATAGTTTACAATGTTATTAAGTACATCATTTTATTTAATTGTGTGAATAAAAGGAATCGTCTCCCCGTCGGGGAATTGAACCCCGGTCTCCCGCGTGACAGGCGGAGATACTGACCACTATACTAACGAGGACATATTGGCTTCAGTTCAACAGTGCTCACCTCCATGAGGTTAGGGCATGCCCTCAATCAATTCACAGTATTGTAATAGGCAGCTTTGCTTCTTTTGGTTAGGAGAAGCAATCTTTTTTCATAAATGATTACAAATCAGAAATTTCTAGCCAAAAATAATCTGCTTTAATAAGAAATGATTGATTAAAATAAATACCTATTTATCGATCTGTCTATCTATCTTTCTATCTATCTATCTATGTATATATATATATATATATATATATATATATATATATATACAATCAGCTCACTTTACCATTTGCAGCTTATAACCATTTACCACCAGGGGTCACTACTAACAAAAAGCATCCACTCCACTTCTAAATCCAGCCCCTAGAGTTGAGCAGAAGCATAAGATTCCCCACTGCTTCATTCCATTTTCCATTAGATTACAGATGTAAATTGTTTTTGATGGTATGGTCTGTGCAGATTGAAATATTCAGAGCATATTCTGACTTTTAGTTATCACATCTGTAAGCAATTTGGCCATCACTGAATTCAACGTTTATCTCAATCGTAATAGACAAGGATAATGACAAATATAGTTTACAATGTTATTAAGTACATCATTTTATTTAATTGTGTGAATAAAAGGAATCGTCTCCCCGTCGGGGAATTGAACCCCAGTCTCCCGCGTGACAGGCTGGGATACTGACCACTATACTAACGAGGACATATTGGCTTCAGTTCAACAGTGCTCACCTCCATGAGGTTAGGGCATGCCCTCAATCAATTCACAGTATTGTAATAGGCAGCTTTGCTTCTTTTGGTTAGGAGAAGCAATCTTTTTTCATAAATGATTACAAATCAGAAATTCCTAGCCAAAAATAATCTGCTTTAATAAGAAATGATTGATTAAAATAAATACCTATTTATCGATCTGTCTATCTATCTTTCTATCTATCTATGTATATGTATATATATATATATATATATATATATATATATATATATACAATCAGCTCACTTTAACATTTGCAGCTTATAACCATTTACCACCAGGGGTCACTACTAACAAAAAGCATCCACTCCACTTCTAAATCCAGCCCCTAGAGTTGAGCAGAAGCATAAGATTCCCCACTGCTTCATTCCATTTTCCATTAGATTACAGATGTAAATTGTTTTTGATGGTATGGTCTGTGCAGATTGAAATATTCAGAGCATATTCTGACTTTTAGTTAACACATCTGTAAGCAATTTGGCCATCACTGAATTCAACGTTTATCTCAATCGTAATAGAGAAGGATAATGACAAATATAGTTTACAATGTTATTAAGTACATCATTTTATTTAATTGTGTGAATAAAAGGAATCGTCTCCCCGTCGGGGAATTGAACCCCGGTCTCCCGCGTGACAGGCGGGGATACTGACCACTATACTAACGAGGACATATTGGCTTCAGTTCAACAGTGCTCACCTCCATGAGGTTAGGGCATGCCCTCAATCAATTCACAGTATTGTAATAGGCAGCTTTGCTTCTTTTGGTTAGGAGAAGCAATCTTTTTTCATAAATGATTACAAATCAGAAATTTCTAGCCAAAAATAATCTGCTTTAATAAGAAATGATTGATTAAAATAAATACCTATTTATCGATCTGTCTATCTATCTTTCTATCTATCTATCTATGTATATATATATATATATATATATATATATATATATATATACAATCAGCTCACTTTACCATTTGCAGCTTATAACCATTTACCACCAGGGGTCACTACTAACAAAAAGCATCCACTCCACTTCTAAATCCAGCCCCTAGAGTTGAGCAGAAGCATAAGATTCCCCACTGCTTCATTCCATTTTCCATTAGATTACAGATGTAAATTGTTTTTGATGGTATGGTCTGTGCAGATTGAAATATTCAGAGCATATTCTGACTTTTAGTTATCACATCTGTAAGCAATTTGGCCATCACTGAATTCAACGTTTATCTCAATCGTAATAGACAAGGATAATGACAAATATAGTTTACAATGTTATTAAGTACATCATTTTATTTAATTGTGTGAATAAAAGGAATCGTCTCCCCGTCGGGGAATTGAACCCCAGTCTCCCGCGTGACAGGCTGGGATACTGACCACTATACTAACGAGGACATATTGGCTTCAGTTCAACAGTGCTCACCTCCATGAGGTTAGGGCATGCCCTCAATCAATTCACAGTATTGTAATAGGCAGCTTTGCTTCTTTTGGTTAGGAGAAGCAATCTTTTTTCATAAATGATTACAAATCAGAAATTCCTAGCCAAAAATAATCTGCTTTAATAAGAAATGATTGATTAAAATAAATACCTATTTATCGATCTGTCTATCTATCTTTCTATCTATCTATGTATATGTATATATATATATATATATATATATATATATATATATATACAATCAGCTCACTTTAACATTTGCAGCTTATAACCATTTACCACCAGGGGTCACTACTAACAAAAAGCATCCACTCCACTTCTAAATCCAGCCCCTAGAGTTGAGCAGAAGCATAAGATTCCCCACTGCTTCATTCCATTTTCCATTAGATTACAGATGTAAATTGTTTTTGATGGTATGGTCTGTGCAGATTGAAATATTCAGAGCATATTCTGACTTTTAGTTAACACATCTGTAAGCAATTTGGCCATCACTGAATTCAACGTTTATCTCAATCGTAATAGAGAAGGATAATGACAAATATAGTTTACAATGTTATTAAGTACATCATTTTATTTAATTGTGTGAATAAAAGGAATCGTCTCCCCGTCGGGGAATTGAACCCCGGTCTCCCGCGTGACAGGCGGGGATACTGACCACTATACTAACGAGGACATATTGGCTTCAGTTCAACAGTGCTCACCTCCATGAGGTTAGGGCATGCCCTCAATCAATTCACAGTATTGTAATAGGCAGCTTTGCTTCTTTTGGTTAGGAGAAGCAATCTTTTTTCATAAATGATTACAAATCAGAAATTTCTAGCCAAAAATAATCTGCTTTAATAAGAAATGATTGATTAAAATAAATACCTATTTATCGATCTGTCTATCTATCTTTCTATCTATCTATCTATGTATATATATATATATATATATATATATATATATATATACAATCAGCTCACTTTACCATTTGCAGCTTATAACCATTTACCACCAGGGGTCACTATTAACAAAAAGCATCCACTCCACTTCTAAATCTAGCCCCTAGAGTTGAGCAGAAGCATAAGATTCCCCACTGCTTCATTCCATTTTCCATTAGATTATAGATGTAAATTGTTTATGATGGTATGGTCTGTGCAGATTGAAATATTCAGAGCATATTCTGACTTTTAGTTAACACATCTGTAAGCAATTTGGCCATCACTGAATTCAACGTTTATCTCAATCGTAATAGACAAGGATAATGACAAATATAGTTTACAATGTTATTAAGTACATCATTTTATTTAATTGTGTGAATAAAAGGAATCGTCTCCCCGTCGGGGAATTGAACCCCGGTCTCCCGCGTGACAGGCGGGGATACTGACCACTATACTAACGAGGACATATTGGCTTCAGTTCAACAGTGCTCACCTTCATGAGGTTAGGGCATGCCCTCAATCAATTCACAGTATTGTAATAGGCAGCTTTGCTTCTTTTGGTTAGGAGAAGTAATCTTTTTTCATAAATGATTACAAATCAGAAATTCCTAGCCAAAAATAATCTGCTTTAATAAGAAATGATTGATTAAAATAAATACCTATTTATCGATCTGTCTATCTATCTTTCTATCTATCTATGTATATGTATATATATATATATATATATATACAATCAGCTCACTTTACCATTTGCAGCTTATAACCATTTACCACCAGGGGTCACTACTAACAAAAAGCATCCACTCCACTTCTAAATCTAGCCCCTAGAGTTGAGCAGAAGCATAAGATTCACCACTGCTTCATTCCATTTCCATTAGATTATAGATGTAAATTGTTTTTGATGGTATGGTCTGTGCAGATTGAAATATTCAGAGCATATTCTGACTTTTAGTTAACACATCTGTAAGCAATTTGGCCATCACTGAATTCAACGTTTATCTCAATCGTAATAGACAAGGATAATGACAAATATAGTTTACAATGTTATTAAGTACATCATTTTATTTAATTGTGTGAATAAAAGGAATCGTCTCCCAGTCGGGGAATTGAACCCCGGTCTCCCGCGTGACAGGCGGGGATACTGACCACTATACTAACGAGGACATATTGGCTTCAGTTCAACAGTGCTCACCTCCATGAGGTTAGGGCATGCCCTCAATCAATTCACAGTATTGTAATAGGCAGCTTTGCTTCTTTTGGTTAGGAGAAGCAATCTTTTTTCATAAATGATTACAAATCAGAAATTTCTAGCCAAAAATAATCTGCTTTAATAAGAAATGATTGATTAAAATAAATACCTATTTATCGATCTGTCTATCTATCTTTCTATCTATCTATCTATGTATATATATATATATATATATATATATATATATATATATACAATCAGCTCACTTTACCATTTGCAGCTTATAACCATTTACCACCAGGGGTCACTACTAACAAAAAGCATCCACTCCACTTCTAAATCCAGCCCCTAGAGTTGAGCAGAAGCATAAGATTCCCCACTGCTTCATTCCATTTTCCATTAGATTACAGATGTAAATTGTTTTTGATGGTATGGTCTGTGCAGATTGAAATATTCAGAGCATATTCTGACTTTTAGTTATCACATCTGTAAGCAATTTGGCCATCACTGAATTCAACGTTTATCTCAATCGTAATAGACAAGGATAATGACAAATATAGTTTACAATGTTATTAAGTACATCATTTTATTTAATTGTGTGAATAAAAGGAATCGTCTCCCCGTCGGGGAATTGAACCCCAGTCTCCCGCGTGACAGGCTGGGATACTGACCACTATACTAACAAGGACATATTGGCTTCAGTTCAACAGTGCTCACCTCCATGAGGTTAGGGCATGCCCTCAATCAATTCACAGTATTGTAATAGGCAGCTTTGCTTCTTTTGGTTAGGAGAAGCAATCTTTTTTCATAAATGATTACAAATCAGAAATTCCTAGCCAAAAATAATCTGCTTTAATAAGAAATGATTGATTAAAATAAATACCTATTTATCGATCTGTCTATCTATCTTTCTATCTATCTATGTATATGTATATATATATATTCACTGAAAAAACCATAGGTTTCACACATGTTATAGTTAGCTGTACATTTTACTGATAAAAAACCAATGAAATTCCCCTGTTATAGTTACTGTAGGCAACTATAACTCACGCGACCGTAATCTTCTGCTGATGACATATGTGTCTTTATGAAAAAAAAATATTTGTAATATATGTATAGCTAAAATTTAATGGAAGAAGACATGGGCAAATAAGTGTCTAAATACAGTATTAGCATCAGCAGAGGATTACGGTCGCGTGAGTTATAGTTGCCTACAGTAACTATAACAGGGGAATTTCATTGGTTTTTTATCAGTAAAATGTACAGCTAACTATAACATGTGTGAAACCTATGTTTTTTTCAGTGAATTTGCAAGGTTTTTTAAATGCTAATTCCTAACTATAACGTGTGTGAAACCTATGGTTTTTTCAGTGAATATATATATATATATATATATATATATATATATATATATATATATATATATATATATATATATATATATATATATTCCCCCGTTATAGTTAGTGCAGGCAACTATAACTCACGCGACCGCAATCCTCTGCTGATGCTAATACTGTATTTAGACACTTATTTACCCATGTCTTCTTCCATAAATTTTTAGCTATACATATATTACAAATATTTTTTTTTCATAAAGACACATATGTCATCAGCAGAGGATTGCGGTCGCGTGAGACATTTATAGAGGAGATGGTGTGCACTTAATGATGAAGGGAACAGAGTCTTCCTCTTGAACCTTAGACTCTGCATCGGTACTTACTTGTAGGTACCACTAAAAAAATGACTTCATAAACACAACAGCTCTTTTTAGAGCTCCCTAATTTCTAAACTCTTAAATCTGCATTTCATTTATCTATTTTTATTTTTTTACCGTACGCTTACCGTAAGCTTACCGTACGCGTACCCCGTGATTTATTTTAAAATCAATAAATGTTTTTTTTGTACTTTTCTGTCCTTCTTTGACCCCCTTACAAATGTTAGGGGGTCTGTAACTCTCCTCATTGCCCCCTTTCCTTGTTTTCACTCTTTTTTTTCAGAGTGAAATACACAAAATGGCGGCCGCCGCTTCCTGGTTTCGGCCGATCCGAATGTTTACTAAGATCTAACAGCCAATCAGAATCGCGCTCGCGCACGCCGCCGTACGCTTACCGTAAGCGTACGGTAAGCGTACCGTAAGCGGGCTCAGATATATATATTGATTTAAAGGCTATTTTCTCAGAATCTACTGAACAGATTTACACCAAACCTACAAAAGGCACTTCCTTGACCTAGGGACTACCTCTCTGCCAAATTTTGAGTAATTCTGTTCAGCCGTTCGGGCTGTAGCTCGTTCTAAAGGTCCTATGGAAAAATGCATGGGAAAAACGCGTTTTGGGACCCCCCTTTTATCTCAGCCCCCGCTTGACGGATCCCCCCGAGACTTTCAGGGTAGGAGCGGAGCGTAGCGCCCCATCTATTTTGAGAAATTCGCGAGGATTCGTCGACCGGCGCCAAAGTTATTCAAAATAGAATGTTGAGGTTTTCCTATGGAAACGTGGTCCTAACTATAACTACCTACTGGCGACCGCCAGTAGGTAATATATATATATATATATATATATATATATATATATATATATACAATCAGCTCACTTTAACATTTGCAGCTTATAACCATTTACCACCAGGGGTCACTACTAACAAAAAGCATCCACTCCACTTCTAAATCCAGCCCCTAGAGTTGAGCAGAAGCATAAGATTCCCCACTGCTTCATTCCATTTTCCATTAGATTACAGATGTAAATTGTTTTTGATGGTATGGTCTGTGCAGATTGAAATATTCAGAGCATATTCTGACTTTTAGTTAACACATCTGTAAGCAATTTGGCCATCACTGAATTCAACGTTTATCTCAATCGTAATAGAGAAGGATAATGACAAATATAGTTTACAATGTTATTAAGTACATCATTTTATTTAATTGTGTGAATAAAAGGAATCGTCTCCCCGTCGGGGAATTGAACCCCGGTCTGCCGCGTGACAGGCGGGGATACTGACCACTATACTAACGAGGACATATTGGCTTCAGTTCAACAGTGCTCACCTCCATGAGGTTAGGGCATGCCCTCAATCAATTCACAGTATTGTAATAGGCAGCTTTGCTTCTTTTGGTTAGGAGAAGCAATCTTTTTTCATAAATGATTACAAATCAGAAATTCCTAGCCAAAAATAATCTGCTTTAATAAGAAATGATTGATTAAAATAAATACCTATTTATCGATTTGTCTATCTATCTTTCTATCTATCTATGTATATGTATATATATATATATATATATATATATACAATCAGCTCACTTTACCATTTGCAGCTTATAACCATTTACCACCAGGGGTCACTACTAACAAAAAGCATCCACTCCACTTCTAAATCTAGCCCCTAGAGTTGAGCAGAAGCATAAGATTCCCCACTGCTTCATTCCATTTCCATTAGATTATAGATGTAAATTGTTTTTGATGGTATGGTCTGTGCAGATTGAAATATTCAGAGCATATTCTGACTTTTAGTTAACACATCTGTAAGCAATTTGGCCATCACTGAATTCAACGTTTATCTCAATCGTAATAGACAAGGATAATGACAAATATAGTTTACAATGTTATTAAGTACATCATTTTATTTAATTGTGTGAATAAAAGGAATCGTCTCCCCGTCGGGGAATTGAACCCCAGTCTCCCGCGTGACAGGCGGAGATACTGACCACTATACTAACGAGGACATATTGGCTTCAGTTCAACAGTGCTCACCTCCATGAGGTTAGGGCATGCCCTCAATCAATTCACAGTATTGTAATAGGCAGCTTTGCTTCTTTTGGTTAGGAGAAGCAATCTTTTTTCATAAATGATTACAAATCAGAAATTTCTAGCCAAAAATAATCTGCTTTAATAAGAAATGATTGATTAAAATAAATACCTATTTATCGATCTGTCTATCTATCTTTCTATCTATCTATCTATGTATATATATATATATATATATATATATATATATATATATATACAATCAGCTCACTTTACCATTTGCAGCTTATAACCATTTACCACCAGGGGTCACTACTAACAAAAAGCATCCACTCCACTTCTAAATCCAGCCCCTAGAGTTGAGCAGAAGCATAAGATTCCCCACTGCTTCATTCCATTTTCCATTAGATTACAGATGTAAATTGTTTTTGATGGTATGGTCTGTGCAGATTGAAATATTCAGAGCATATTCTGACTTTTAGTTATCACATCTGTAAGCAATTTGGCCATCACTGAATTCAACGTTTATCTCAATCGTAATAGACAAGGATAATGACAAATATAGTTTACAATGTTATTAAGTACATCATTTTATTTAATTGTGTGAATAAAAGGAATCGTCTCCCCGTCGGGGAATTGAACCCCAGTCTCCCGCGTGACAGGCTGGGATACTGACCACTATACTAACGAGGACATATTGGCTTCAGTTCAACAGTGCTCACCTCCATGAGGTTAGGGCATGCCCTCAATCAATTCACAGTATTGTAATAGGCAGCTTTGCTTCTTTTGGTTAGGAGAAGCAATCTTTTTTCATAAATGATTACAAATCAGAAATTCCTAGCCAAAAATAATCTGCTTTAATAAGAAATGATTGATTAAAATAAATACCTATTTATCGATCTGTCTATCTATCTTTCTATCTATCTATGTATATGTATATATATATATATATATATATATATATATATATATACAATCAGCTCACTTTAACATTTGCAGCTTATAACCATTTACCACCAGGGGTCACTACTAACAAAAAGCATCCACTCCACTTCTAAATCCAGCCCCTAGAGTTGAGCAGAAGCATAAGATTCCCCACTGCTTCATTCCATTTTCCATTAGATTACAGATGTAAATTGTTTTTGATGGTATGGTCTGTGCAGATTGAAATATTCAGAGCATATTCTGACTTTTAGTTAACACATCTGTAAGCAATTTGGCCATCACTGAATTCAACGTTTATCTCAATCGTAATAGAGAAGGATAATGACAAATATAGTTTACAATGTTATTAAGTACATCATTTTATTTAATTGTGTGAATAAAAGGAATCGTCTCCCCGTCGGGGAATTGAACCCCGGTCTCCCGCGTGACAGGCGGGGATACTGACCACTATACTAACGAGGACATATTGGCTTCAGTTCAACAGTGCTCACCTCCATGAGGTTAGGGCATGCCCTCAATCAATTCACAGTATTGTAATAGGCAGCTTTGCTTCTTTTGGTTAGGAGAAGCAATCTTTTTTCATAAATGATTACAAATCAGAAATTTCTAGCCAAAAATAATCTGCTTTAATAAGAAATGATTGATTAAAATAAATACCTATTTATCGATCTGTCTATCTATCTTTCTATCTATCTATCTATGTATATATATATATATATATATATATATATATATATATATATATACAATCAGCTCACTTTACCATTTGCAGCTTATAACCATTTACCACCAGGGGTCACTATTAACAAAAAGCATCCACTCCACTTCTAAATCTAGCCCCTAGAGTTGAGCAGAAGCATAAGATTCCCCACTGCTTCATTCCATTTTCCATTAGATTATAGATGTAAATTGTTTATGATGGTATGGTCTGTGCAGATTGAAATATTCAGAGCATATTCTGACTTTTAGTTAACACATCTGTAAGCAATTTGGCCATCACTGAATTCAACGTTTATCTCAATCGTAATAGACAAGGATAATGACAAATATAGTTTACAATGTTATTAAGTACATCATTTTATTTAATTGTGTGAATAAAAGGAATCGTCTCCCCGTCGGGGAATTGAACCCCGGTCTCCCGCGTGACAGGCGGGGATACTGACCACTATACTAACGAGGACATATTGGCTTCAGTTCAACAGTGCTCACCTTCATGAGGTTAGGGCATGCCCTCAATCAATTCACAGTATTGTAATAGGCAGCTTTGCTTCTTTTGGTTAGGAGAAGTAATCTTTTTTCATAAATGATTACAAATCAGAAATTCCTAGCCAAAAATAATCTGCTTTAATAAGAAATGATTGATTAAAATAAATACCTATTTATCGATCTGTCTATCTATCTTTCTATCTATCTATGTATATGTATATATATATATATATATATATACAATCAGCTCACTTTACCATTTGCAGCTTATAACCATTTACCACCAGGGGTCACTACTAACAAAAAGCATCCACTCCACTTCTAAATCTAGCCCCTAGAGTTGAGCAGAAGCATAAGATTCACCACTGCTTCATTCCATTTCCATTAGATTATAGATGTAAATTGTTTTTGATGGTATGGTCTGTGCAGATTGAAATATTCAGAGCATATTCTGACTTTTAGTTAACACATCTGTAAGCAATTTGGCCATCACTGAATTCAACGTTTATCTCAATCGTAATAGACAAGGATAATGACAAATATAGTTTACAATGTTATTAAGTACATCATTTTATTTAATTGTGTGAATAAAAGGAATCGTCTCCCAGTCGGGGAATTGAACCCCGGTCTCCCGCGTGACAGGCGGGGATACTGACCACTATACTAACGAGGACATATTGTCTTCAGTTCAACAGTGCTCACCTTCATGAGGTTAGGGCATGCCCTCAATCAATTCACAGTATTGTAATAGGCAGCTTTGCTTCTTTTGGTTAGGAGAAGTAATCTTTTTTCATAAATGATTACAAATCAGAAATTCCTAGCTAAAAATAATCTGCTTTAATAAGAAATGATTGATTAAAATAAATACCTATTTATCGATCTGTCTATCTATCTTTCTATCTATCTATGTATATGTATATATATATATATATATATATATATATATACAATCAGCTCACTTTACCATTTGCAGCTTATAACCATTTACCACCAGGGGTCACTACTAACAAAAAGCATCCACTCCACTTCTAAATCCAGCCCCTAGAGTTGAGCAGAAGCATAAGATTCCCCACTGCTTCATTCCATTTTCCATTAGATTACAGATGTAAATTGTTTTTGATGGTATGGTCTGTGCAGATTGAAATATTCAGAGCATATTCTGACTTTTAGTTATCACATCTGTAAGCAATTTGGCCATCACTGAATTCAACGTTTATCTCAATCGTAATAGACAAGGATAATGACAAATATAGTTTACAATGTTATTAAGTACATCATTTTATTTAATTGTGTGAATAAAAGGAATCGTCTCCCCGTCGGGGAATTGAACCCCAGTCTCCCGCGTGACAGGCTGGGATACTGACCACTATACTAACAAGGACATATTGGCTTCAGTTCAACAGTGCTCACCTCCATGAGGTTAGGGCATGCCCTCAATCAATTCACAGTATTGTAATAGGCAGCTTTGCTTCTTTTGGTTAGGAGAAGCAATCTTTTTTCATAAATGATTACAAATCAGAAATTCCTAGCCAAAAATAATCTGCTTTAATAAGAAATGATTGATTAAAATAAATACCTATTTATCGATCTGTCTATCTATCTTTCTATCTATCTATGTATATGTATATATATATATATATATATATATATATATATACAATCAGCTCACTTTAACATTTGCAGCTTATAACCATTTACCACCAGGGGTCACTACTAACAAAAAGCATCCACTCCACTTCTAAATCCAGCCCCTAGAGTTGAGCAGAAGCATAAGATTCCCCACTGCTTCATTCCATTTTCCATTAGATTACAGATGTAAATTGTTTTTGATGGTATGGTCTGTGCAGATTGAAATATTCAGAGCATATTCTGACTTTTAGTTAACACATCTGTAAGCAATTTGGCCATCACTGAATTCAACGTTTATCTCAATCGTAATAGAGAAGGATAATGACAAATATAGTTTACAATGTTATTAAGTACATCATTTTATTTAATTGTGTGAATAAAAGGAATCGTCTCCCCGTCGGGGAATTGAACCCCGGTCTGCCGCGTGACAGGCGGGGATACTGACCACTATACTAACGAGGACATATTGGCTTCAGTTCAACAGTGCTCACCTCCATGAGGTTAGGGCATGCCCTCAATCAATTCACAGTATTGTAATAGGCAGCTTTGCTTCTTTTGGTTAGGAGAAGCAATCTTTTTTCATAAATGATTACAAATCAGAAATTCCTAGCCAAAAATAATCTGCTTTAATAAGAAATGATTGATTAAAATAAATACCTATTTATCGATCTGTCTATCTATCTTTCTATCTATCTATGTATATGTATATATATATATATATATATATATATACAATCAGCTCACTTTACCATTTGCAGCTTATAACCATTTACCACCAGGGGTCACTACTAACAAAAAGCATCCACTCCACTTCTAAATCTAGCCCCTAGAGTTGAGCAGAAGCATAAGATTCCCCACTGCTTCATTCCATTTCCATTAGATTATAGATGTAAATTGTTTTTGATGGTATGGTCTGTGCAGATTGAAATATTCAGAGCATATTCTGACTTTTAGTTAACACATCTGTAAGCAATTTGGCCATCACTGAATTCAACGTTTATCTCAATCGTAATAGACAAGGATAATGACAAATATAGTTTACAATGTTATTAAGTACATCATTTTATTTAATTGTGTGAATAAAAGGAATCGTCTCCCCGTCGGGGAATTGAACCCCGGTCTCCCGCGTGACAGGCGGAGATACTGACCACTATACTAACGAGGACATATTGGCTTCAGTTCAACAGTGCTCACCTCCATGAGGTTAGGGCATGCCCTCAATCAATTCACAGTATTGTAATAGGCAGCTTTGCTTCTTTTGGTTAGGAGAAGCAATCTTTTTTCATAAATGATTACAAATCAGAAATTTCTAGCCAAAAATAATCTGCTTTAATAAGAAATGATTGATTAAAATAAATACCTATTTATCGATCTGTCTATCTATCTTTCTATCTATCTATCTATGTATATATATATATATATATATATATATATATATATATATATATACAATCAGCTCACTTTACCATTTGCAGCTTATAACCATTTACCACCAGGGGTCACTACTAACAAAAAGCATCCACTCCACTTCTAAATCCAGCCCCTAGAGTTGAGCAGAAGCATAAGATTCCCCACTGCTTCATTCCATTTTCCATTAGATTACAGATGTAAATTGTTTTTGATGGTATGGTCTGTGCAGATTGAAATATTCAGAGCATATTCTGACTTTTAGTTATCACATCTGTAAGCAATTTGGCCATCACTGAATTCAACGTTTATCTCAATCGTAATAGACAAGGATAATGACAAATATAGTTTACAATGTTATTAAGTACATCATTTTATTTAATTGTGTGAATAAAAGGAATCGTCTCCCCGTCGGGGAATTGAACCCCAGTCTCCCGCGTGACAGGCTGGGATACTGACCACTATACTAACGAGGACATATTGGCTTCAGTTCAACAGTGCTCACCTCCATGAGGTTAGGGCATGCCCTCAATCAATTCACAGTATTGTAATAGGCAGCTTTGCTTCTTTTGGTTAGGAGAAGCAATCTTTTTTCATAAATGATTACAAATCAGAAATTCCTAGCCAAAAATAATCTGCTTTAATAAGAAATGATTGATTAAAATAAATACCTATTTATCGATCTGTCTATCTATCTTTCTATCTATCTATGTATATGTATATATATATATATATATATATATATATATATATTCCAAATGAACTTGCTCCGCAATTGAAGATACCCACACAACGCTATGTTTCAACCTTCTTTATTCGGGAGGCAGCAGCGGACTCAGGGAGGACCTCACAGCGCAATGTTACACCACTTGCCTACGCGTTTCGAGAGTCAATCTCTTCCTCATGGCATGGTGTTAGTCGGGAGAGTGGAAGCATGGCCATTGATTTTGCACAGGTGATAAGCAGGTCTTGATCCCGCCCCAGTGGGCGTGTTTGTTGCAAAGCACCCTGGTAAACGTAGTCCAGAGTAGTAATGAAGGTCCATAGTGGGTGCCATTGCCATCTATCCCTCAGTGATTTTTGCCCATCGGGTCGCCGGCTGTCCCCTTCCGAGTTCGTTGCTGTAGTGATGCCCCTGCGAACAGGTACGTTGTTCCGTGTCTCGTGCCCCAGTTGTGGCACACGGATCTGCGGCGAGCAGCGGGGTTATCTTCGTGACCCGAGCTGGCCACACATATTCCAAATGAACTTGCTCCGCAATTGAAGATACCCACACAACGCTATGTTTCAACCTTCTTTATATATATATACAATCAGCTCACTTTAACATTTGCAGCTTATAACCATTTACCACCAGGGGTCACTACTAACAAAAAGCATCCACTCCACTTCTAAATCCAGCCCCTAGAGTTGAGCAGAAGCATAAGATTCCCCACTGCTTCATTCCATTTTCCATTAGATTACAGATGTAAATTGTTTTTGATGGTATGGTCTGTGCAGATTGAAATATTCAGAGCATATTCTGACTTTTAGTTAACACATCTGTAAGCAATTTGGCCATCACTGAATTCAACGTTTATCTCAATCGTAATAGAGAAGGATAATGACAAATATAGTTTACAATGTTATTAAGTACATCATTTTATTTAATTGTGTGAATAAAAGGAATCGTCTCCCCGTCGGGGAATTGAACCCCGGTCTCCCGCGTGACAGGCGGGGATACTGACCACTATACTAACGAGGACATATTGGCTTCAGTTCAACAGTGCTCACCTCCATGAGGTTAGGGCATGCCCTCAATCAATTCACAGTATTGTAATAGGCAGCTTTGCTTCTTTTGGTTAGGAGAAGCAATCTTTTTTCATAAATGATTACAAATCAGAAATTTCTAGCCAAAAATAATCTGCTTTAATAAGAAATGATTGATTAAAATAAATACCTATTTATCGATCTGTCTATCTATCTTTCTATCTATCTATCTATGTATATATATATATATATATATATATATATATATATATATATATACAATCAGCTCACTTTACCATTTGCAGCTTATAACCATTTACCACCAGGGGTCACTATTAACAAAAAGCATCCACTCCACTTCTAAATCTAGCCCCTAGAGTTGAGCAGAAGCATAAGATTCCCCACTGCTTCATTCCATTTTCCATTAGATTATAGATGTAAATTGTTTATGATGGTATGGTCTGTGCAGATTGAAATATTCAGAGCATATTCTGACTTTTAGTTAACACATCTGTAAGCAATTTGGCCATCACTGAATTCAACGTTTATCTCAATCGTAATAGACAAGGATAATGACAAATATAGTTTACAATGTTATTAAGTACATCATTTTATTTAATTGTGTGAATAAAAGGAATCGTCTCCCCGTCGGGGAATTGAACCCCGGTCTCCCGCGTGACAGGCGGGGATACTGACCACTATACTAACGAGGACATATTGGCTTCAGTTCAACAGTGCTCACCTTCATGAGGTTAGGGCATGCCCTCAATCAATTCACAGTATTGTAATAGGCAGCTTTGCTTCTTTTGGTTAGGAGAAGTAATCTTTTTTCATAAATGATTACAAATCAGAAATTCCTAGCCAAAAATAATCTGCTTTAATAAGAAATGATTGATTAAAATAAATACCTATTTATCGATCTGTCTATCTATCTTTCTATCTATCTATGTATATGTATATATATATATATATATATATACAATCAGCTCACTTTACCATTTGCAGCTTATAACCATTTACCACCAGGGGTCACTACTAACAAAAAGCATCCACTCCACTTCTAAATCTAGCCCCTAGAGTTGAGCAGAAGCATAAGATTCACCACTGCTTCATTCCATTTCCATTAGATTATAGATGTAAATTGTTTTTGATGGTATGGTCTGTGCAGATTGAAATATTCAGAGCATATTCTGACTTTTAGTTAACACATCTGTAAGCAATTTGGCCATCACTGAATTCAACGTTTATCTCAATCGTAATAGACAAGGATAATGACAAATATAGTTTACAATGTTATTAAGTACATCATTTTATTTAATTGTGTGAATAAAAGGAATCGTCTCCCAGTCGGGGAATTGAACCCCGGTCTCCCGCGTGACAGGCGGGGATACTGACCACTATACTAACGAGGACATATTGTCTTCAGTTCAACAGTGCTCACCTTCATGAGGTTAGGGCATGCCCTCAATCAATTCACAGTATTGTAATAGGCAGCTTTGCTTCTTTTGGTTAGGAGAAGTAATCTTTTTTCATAAATGATTACAAATCAGAAATTCCTAGCCAAAAATAATCTGCTTTAATAAGAAATGATTGATTAAAATAAATACCTATTTATCGATCTGTCTATCTATCTTTCTATCTATCTATGTATATGTATATATATATATATATATATATATATATATATATATATATATATATATATATATATACAATCAGCTCACTTTACCATTTGCAGCTTATAACCATTTACCACCAGGGGTCACTATTAACAAAAAGCATCCACTCCACTTCTAAATCTAGCCCCTAGAGTTGAGCAGAAGCATAAGATTCCCCACTGCTTCATTCCATTTTCCATTAGATTATAGATGTAAATTGTTTTTGATGGTATGGTCTGTGCAGATTGAAATATTCAGAGCATATTCTGACTTTTAGTTAACACATCTGTAAGCAATTTGGCCATCACTGAATTCAACGTTTATCTCAATCGTAATAGACACGGATAATGACAAATATAGTTTACAATGTTATTAAGTACATCATTTTATTTAATTGTGTGAATAAAAGGAATCGTCTCCCCGTCGGGGAATTGAACCCCGGTCTCCCGCGTGACAGGCGGGGATACTGACCACTATACTAACGAGGACATATTGGCTTCAGTTCAACAGTGCTCACCTCCATGAGGTTAGGGCATGCCCTCAATCAATTCACAGTATTGTAATAGGCAGCTTTGCTTCTTTTGGTTAGGAGAAGCAATCTTTTTTCATAAATGATTACAAATCAGAAATTCCTAGCCAAAAATAATCTGCTTTAATAAGAAATGATTGATTAAAATAAATACCTATTTATCGATCTGTCTATCTATCTTTCTATCTATCTATGTATATGTATATATATATATATATATATATATATATATATATATATACAATCAGCTCACTTTAACATTTGCAGCTTATAACCATTTACCACCAGGGGTCACTACTAACAAAAAGCATCCACTCCACTTCTAAATCCAGCCCCTAGAGTTGAGCAGAAGCATAAGATTCCCCACTGCTTCATTCCATTTTCCATTAGATTACAGATGTAAATTGTTTTTGATGGTATGGTCTGTGCAGATTGAAATATTCAGAGCATATTCTGACTTTTAGTTAACACATCTGTAAGCAATTTGGCCATCACTGAATTCAACGTTTATCTCAATCGTAATAGAGAAGGATAATGACAAATATAGTTTACAATGTTATTAAGTACATCATTTTATTTAATTGTGTGAATAAAAGGAATCGTCTCCCCGTCGGGGAATTGAACCCCGGTCTCCCGCGTGACAGGCGGGGATACTGACCACTATACTAACGAGGACATATTGGCTTCAGTTCAACAGTGCTCACCTCCATGAGGTTAGGGCATGCCCTCAATCAATTCACAGTATTGTAATAGGCAGCTTTGCTTCTTTTGGTTAGGAGAAGCAATCTTTTTTCATAAATGATTACAAATCAGAAATTCCTAGCCAAAAATAATCTGCTTTAATAAGAAATGATTGATTAAAATAAATACCTATTTATCGATCTGTCTATCTATCTTTCTATCTATCTATGTATATGTATATATATATATATATATATATATATATATATATATATACAATCAGCTCACTTTACCATTTGCAGCTTATAACCATTTACCACCAGGGGTCACTACTAACAAAAAGCATCCACTCCACTTCTAAATCCAGCCCCTAGAGTTGAGCAGAAGCATAAGATTCCCCACTGCTTCATTCCATTTTCCATTAGATTACAGATGTAAATTGTTTTTGATGGTATGGTCTGTGCAGATTGAAATATTCAGAGCATATTCTGACTTTTAGTTAACACATCTGTAAGCAATTTGGCCATCACTGAATTCAACGTTTATCTCAATCGTAATAGAGAAGGATAATGACAAATATAGTTTACAATGTTATTAAGTACATCATTTTATTTAATTGTGTGAATAAAAGGAATCGTCTCCCCGTCGGGGAATTGAACCCCGGTCTCCCGCGTGACAGGCGGGATACTGACCACTATACTAACGAGGACATATTGGCTTCAGTTCAACAGTGCTCACCTCCATGAGGTTAGGGCATGCCCTCAATCAATTCACAGTATTGTAATAGGCAGCTTTGCTTCTTTTGGTTAGGAGAAGCAATCTTTTTTCATAAATGATTACAAATCAGAAATTCCTAGCCAAAAATAATCTGCTTTAATAAGAAATGATTGATTAAAATAAATACCTATTTATCGATCTGTCTATCTATCTTTCTATCTATCTATGTATATGTATATATATATATATATATATATACAATCAGCTCACTTTACCATTTGCAGCTTATAACCATTTACCACCAGGGGTCACTACTAACAAAAAGCATCCACTCCACTTCTAAATCTAGCCCCTAGAGTTGAGCAGAAGCATAAGATTCCCCACTGCTTCATTCCATTTCCATTAGATTATAGATGTAAATTGTTTTTGATGGTATGGTCTGTGCAGATTGAAATATTCAGAGCATATTCTGACTTTTAGTTAACACATCTGTAAGCAATTTGGCCATCACTGAATTCAACGTTTATCTCAATCGTAATAGAGAAGGATAATGACAAATATAGTTTACAATGTTATTAAGTACATCATTTTATTTAATTGTGTGAATAAAAGGAATCGTCTCCCCGTCGGGGAATTGAACCCCGGTCTCCCGCGTGACAGGCGGGGATACTGACCACTATACTAACGAGGACATATTGGCTTCAGTTCAACAGTGCTCACCTCCATGAGGTTAGGGCATGCCCTCAATCAATTCACAGTATTGTAATAGGCAGCTTTGCTTCTTTTGGTTAGGAGAAGCAATCTTTTTTCATAAATGATTACAAATCAGAAATTCCTAGCCAAAAATAATCTGCTTTAATAAGAAATGATTGATTAAAATAAATACCTATTTATCGATCTGTCTATCTATCTTTCTATCTATCTATGTATGTATATATATATATATATATATATATATATACAATCAGCTCACTTTACCATTTGCAGCTTATAACCATTTACCACCAGGGGTCACTACTAACAAAAAGCATCCACTCCACTTCTAAATCTAGCCCCTAGAGTTGAGCAGAAGCATAAGATTCCCCACTGCTTCATTCCATTTCCATTAGATTATAGATGTAAATTGTTTTTGATGGTATGGTCTGTGCAGATTGAAATATTCAGAGCATATTCTGACTTTTAGTTAACACATCTGTAAGCAATTTGGCCATCACTGAATTCAACGTTTATCTCAATCGTAATAGACAAGGATAATGACAAATATAGTTTACAATGTTATTAAGTACATCATTTTATTTAATTGTGTGAATAAAAGGAATCGTCTCCCCGTCGGGGAATTGAACCCCGGTCTCCCGCGTGACAGGCGGGGATACTGACCACTATACTAACGAGGACATATTGTCTTCAGTTCAACAGTGCTCACCTTCATGAGGTTAGGGCATGCCCTCAATCAATTCACAGTATTGTAATAGGCAGCTTTGCTTCTTTTGGTTAGGAGAAGTAATCTTTTTTCATAAATGATTACAAATCAGAAATTCCTAGCTAAAAATAATCTGCTTTAATAAGAAATGATTGATTAAAATAAATACCTATTTATCGATCTGTCTATCTATCTTTCTATCTATCTATGTATATGTATATATATATATATATATATATATATATATACAATCAGCTCACTTTACCATTTGCAGCTTATAACCATTTACCACCAGGGGTCACTACTAACAAAAAGCATCCACTCCACTTCTAAATCCAGCCCCTAGAGTTGAGCAGAAGCATAAGATTCCCCACTGCTTCATTCCATTTTCCATTAGATTACAGATGTAAATTGTTTTTGATGGTATGGTCTGTGCAGATTGAAATATTCAGAGCATATTCTGACTTTTAGTTAACACATCTGTAAGCAATTTGGCCATCACTGAATTCAACGTTTATCTCAATCGTAATAGAGAAGGATAATGACAAATATAGTTTACAATGTTATTAAGTACATCATTTTATTTAATTGTGTGAATAAAAGGAATCGTCTCCCCGTCGGGGAATTGAACCCCGGTCTGCCGCGTGACAGGCGGGGATACTGACCACTATACTAACGAGGACATATTGGCTTCAGTTCAACAGTGCTCACCTCCATGAGGTTAGGGCATGCCCTCAATCAATTCACAGTATTGTAATAGGCAGCTTTGCTTCTTTTGGTTAGGAGAAGCAATCTTTTTTCATAAATGATTACAAATCAGAAATTCCTAGCCAAAAATAATCTGCTTTAATAAGAAATGATTGATTAAAATAAATACCTATTTATCGATCTGTCTATCTATCTTTCTATCTATCTATGTATATGTATATATATATATATATATATATATATACAATCAGCTCACTTTACCATTTGCAGCTTATAACCATTTACCACCAGGGGTCACTACTAACAAAAAGCATCCACTCCACTTCTAAATCTAGCCCCTAGAGTTGAGCAGAAGCATAAGATTCCCCACTGCTTCATTCCATTTCCATTAGATTATAGATGTAAATTGTTTTTGATGGTATGGTCTGTGCAGATTGAAATATTCAGAGCATATTCTGACTTTTAGTTAACACATCTGTAAGCAATTTGGATATCACTGAATTCAACGTTTATCTCAATCGTAATAGACAAGGATAATGACAAATATAGTTTACAATGTTATTAAGTACATCATTTTATTTAATTGTGTGAATAAAAGGAATCGTCTCCCCGTCGGGGAATTGAACCCCGGTCTCCCGCGTGACAGGCGGGGATACTGACCACTATACTAACGAGGACATATTGGCTTCAGTTCAACAGTGCTCACCTCCATGAGGTTAGGGCATGCCCTCAATCAATTCACAGTATTGTAATAGGCAGCTTTGCTTCTTTTGGTTAGGAGAAGCAATCTTTTTTCATAAATGATTACAAATCAAAAATTCCTAGCCAAAAATAATCTGCTTTAATAAGAAATGATTGATTAAAATAAATACCTATTTATCGATCTGTCTATCTATCTTTCTATCTATCTATCTATGTATATATATATATATATATATATATATATATATATATATACAATCAGCTCACTTTACCATTTGCAGCTTATAACCATTTACCACCAGGGGTCACTACTAACAAAAAGCATCCACTCCACTTCTAAATCCAGCCCCTAGAGTTGAGCAGAAGCATAAGATTCCCCACTGCTTCATTCCATTTTCCATTAGATTACAGATGTAAATTGTTTTTGATGGTATGGTCTGTGCAGATTGAAATATTCAGAGCATATTCTGACTTTTAGTTATCACATCTGTAAGCAATTTGGCCATCACTGAATTCAACGTTTATCTCAATCGTAATAGACAAGGATAATGACAAATATAGTTTACAATGTTATTAAGTACATCATTTTATTTAATTGTGTGAATAAAAGGAATCGTCTCCCCGTCGGGGAATTGAACCCCGGTCTCCCGCGTGACAGGCGGGGATACTGACCACTATACTAACGAGGACATATTGGCTTCAGTTCATCAGTGCTCACCTCCATGAGGTTAGGGCATGCCCTCAATCAATTCACAGTATTGTAATAGGCAGCTTTGCTTCTTTTGGTTAGGAGAAGCAATCTTTTTTCATAAATGATTACAAATCAGAAATTCCTAGCCAAAAATAATCTGCTTTAATAAGAAATGATTGATTAAAATAAATACCTATTTATCGATCTGTCTATCTATCTTTCTATCTATCTATGTATATGTATATATATATATATATATATATATATATATATATATACAATCAGCTCACTTTAACATTTGCAGCTTATAACCATTTACCACCAGGGGTCACTACTAACAAAAAGCATCCACTCCACTTCTAAATCCAGCCCCTAGAGTTGAGCAGAAGCATAAGATTCCCCACTGCTTCATTCCATTTTCCATTAGATTACAGATGTAAATTGTTTTTGATGGTATGGTCTGTGCAGATTGAAATATTCAGAGCATATTCTGACTTTTAGTTAACACATCTGTAAGCAATTTGGCCATCACTGAATTCAACGTTTATCTCAATCGTAATAGAGAAGGATAATGACAAATATAGTTTACAATGTTATTAAGTACATCATTTTATTTAATTGTGTGAATAAAAGGAATCGTCTCCCCGTCGGGGAATTGAACCCCGGTCTCCCGCGTGACAGGCGGGGATACTGACCACTATACTAACAAGGACATATTGGCTTCAGTTCAACAGTGCTCACCTCCATGAGGTTAGGGCATGCCCTCAATCAATTCACAGTATTGTAATAGGCAGCTTTGCTTCTTTTGGTTAGGAGAAGCAATCTTTTTTCATAAATGATTACAAATCAGAAATTCCTAGCCAAAAATAATCTGCTTTAATAAGAAATGATTGATTAAAATAAATACCTATTTATCGATCTGTCTATCTATCTTTCTATCTATCTATGTATATGTATATATATATATATATATATATATATATATATATATATATATACAATCAGCTCACTTTAACATTTGCAGCTTATAACCATTTACCACCAGGGGTCACTACTAACAAAAAGCATCCACTCCACTTCTAAATCTAGCCCCTAGAGTTGAGCAGAAGCATAAGATTCCCCACTGCTTCATTCCATTTTCCATTAGATTATAGATGTAAATTGTTTTTGATGGTATGGTCTGTGCAGATTGAAATATTCAGAGCATATTCTGACTTTTAGTTAACACATCTGTAAGCAATTTGGCCATCACTGAATTCAACGTTTATCTCAATCGTAATAGACAAGGATAATGACAAATATAGTTTACAATGTTATTAAGTACATCATTTTATTTAATTGTGTGAATAAAAGGAATCGTCTCCCCGTCGGGGAATTGAACCCCGGTCTCCCGCGTGACAGGCGGGGATACTGACCACTATACTAACGAGGACATATTGGCTTCAGTTCAACAGTGCTCACCTCCATGAGGTTAGGGCATGCCCTCAATCAATTCACAGTATTGTAATAGGCAGCTTTGCTTCTTTTGGTTAGGAGAAGCAATCTTTTTTCATAAATGATTACAAATCAGAAATTCCTAGCCAAAAATAATCTGCTTTAATAAGAAATGATTGATTAAAATAAATACCTATTTATCGATCTGTCTATCTATCTTTCTATCTATCTATGTATATGTATATATATATATATATATATATATATATATATATATATATATACAATCAGCTCACTTTAACATTTGCAGCTTATAACCATTTACCACCAGGGGTCACTACTAACAAAAAGCATCCACTCCACTTCTAAATCCAGCCCCTAGAGTTGAGCAGAAGCATAAGATTCCCCACTGCTTCATTCCATTTTCCATTAGATTACAGATGTCAATTGTTTTTGATGGTATGGTCTGTGCAGATTGAAATATTCAGAGCATATTCTGACTTTTAGTTAACACATCTGTAAGCAATTTGGCCATCACTGAATTCAACGTTTATCTCAATCGTAATAGACAAGGATAATGACAAATATAGTTTACAATGTTATTAAGTACATCATTTTATTTAATTGTGTGAATAAAAGGAATCGTCTCCCCGTCGGGGAATTGAACCCCGGTCTCCCGCGTGACAGGCGGGGATACTGACCACTATACTAACGAGGACATATTGGCTTCAGTTCAACAGTGCTCACCTTCATGAGGTTAGGGCATGCCCTCAATCAATTCACAGTATTGTAATAGGCAGCTTTGCTTCTTTTGGTTAGGAGAAGTAATCTTTTTTCATAAATGATTACAAATCAGAAATTCCTAGCCAAAAATAATCTGCTTTAATAAGAAATGATTGATTAAAATAAATACCTATTTATCGATCTGTCTATCTATCTTTCTATCTATCTATGTATATGTATATATATATATATATATATATATATATATATATATATATATATATATATATATATATACAATCAGCTCACTTTACCATTTGCAGCTTATAACCATTTACCACCAGGGGTCACTATTAACAAAAAGCATCCACTCCACTTCTAAATCTAGCCCCTAGAGTTGAGCAGAAGCATAAGATTCCCCACTGCTTCATTCCATTTTCCATTAGATTATAGATGTAAATTGTTTTTGATGGTATGGTCTGTGCAGATTGAAATATTCAGAGCATATTCTGACTTTTAGTTAACACATCTGTAAGCAATTTGGCCATCACTGAATTCAACGTTTATCTCAATCGTAATAGACACGGATAATGACAAATATAGTTTACAATGTTATTAAGTACATCATTTTATTTAATTGTGTGAATAAAAGGAATCGTCTCCCCGTCGGGGAATTGAACCCCGGTCTCCCGCGTGACAGGCGGGGATACTGACCACTATACTAACGAGGACATATTGGCTTCAGTTCAACAGTGCTCACCTCCATGAGGTTAGGGCATGCCCTCAATCAATTCACAGTATTGTAATAGGCAGCTTTGCTTCTTTTGGTTAGGAGAAGCAATCTTTTTTCATAAATGATTACAAATCAGAAATTCCTAGCCAAAAATAATCTGCTTTAATAAGAAATGATTGATTAAAATAAATACCTATTTATCGATCTGTCTATCTATCTTTCTATCTATCTATGTATATGTATATATATATATATATATATATATATATATATATATACAATCAGCTCACTTTAACATTTGCAGCTTATAACCATTTACCACCAGGGGTCACTACTAACAAAAAGCATCCACTCCACTTCTAAATCCAGCCCCTAGAGTTGAGCAGAAGCATAAGATTCCCCACTGCTTCATTCCATTTTCCATTAGATTACAGATGTAAATTGTTTTTGATGGTATGGTCTGTGCAGATTGAAATATTCAGAGCATATTCTGACTTTTAGTTAACACATCTGTAAGCAATTTGGCCATCACTGAATTCAACGTTTATCTCAATCGTAATAGAGAAGGATAATGACAAATATAGTTTACAATGTTATTAAGTACATCATTTTATTTAATTGTGTGAATAAAAGGAATCGTCTCCCCGTCGGGGAATTGAACCCCGGTCTCCCGCGTGACAGGCGGGATACTGACCACTATACTAACGAGGACATATTGGCTTCAGTTCAACAGTGCTCACCTCCATGAGGTTAGGGCATGCCCTCAATCAATTCACAGTATTGTAATAGGCAGCTTTGCTTCTTTTGGTTAGGAGAAGCAATCTTTTTTCATAAATGATTACAAATCAGAAATTCCTAGCCAAAAATAATCTGCTTTAATAAGAAATGATTGATTAAAATAAATACCTATTTATCGATCTGTCTATCTATCTTTCTATCTATCTATGTATATGTATATATATATATATATATATATATATATATACAATCAGCTCACTTTACCATTTGCAGCTTATAACCATTTACCACCAGGGGTCACTATTAACAAAAAGCATCCACTCCACTTCTAAATCTAGCCCCTAGAGTTGAGCAGAAGCATAAGATTCCCCACTGCTTCATTCCATTTTCCATTAGATTATAGATGTAAATTGTTTTTGATGGTATGGTCTGTGCAGATTGAAATA
>NC_140585.1:119107303-119354803 GCF_964204655.1 Triturus cristatus | reverse complement strand
ACAAATCAGAAATTCCTAGCCAAAAATAATCTGCTTTAATAAGAAATGATTGATTAAAATAAATACCTATTTATCGATCTGTCTATCTATCTTTCTATCTATCTATGTATATGTATATATATATATATATATATATATATATATATATATATATATATACAATCAGCTCACTTTAACATTTGCAGCTTATAACCATTTACCACCAGGGGTCACTACTAACAAAAAGCATCCACTCCACTTCTAAATCCAGCCCCTAGAGTTGAACAGAAGCATAAGATTCCCCACTGCTTCATTCCATTTTCCATTAGATTACAGATGTCAATTGTTTTTGATGGTATGGTCTGTGCAGATTGAAATATTCAGAGCATATTCTGACTTTTAGTTAACACATCTGTAAGCAATTTGGCCATCACTGAATTCAACGTTTATCTCAATCGTAATAGACAAGGATAATGACAAATATAGTTTACAATGTTATTAAGTACATCATTTTATTTAATTGTGTGAATAAAAGGAATCGTCTCCCCGTCGGGGAATTGAACCCCGGTCTCCCGCGTGACAGGCGGGGATACTGACCACTATACTAACGAGGACATATTGGCTTCAGTTCAACAGTGCTCACCTTCATGAGGTTAGGGCATGCCCTCAATCAATTCACAGTATTGTAATAGGCAGCTTTGCTTCTTTTGGTTAGGAGAAGTAATCTTTTTTCATAAATGATTACAAATCAGAAATTCCTAGCCAAAAATAATCTGCTTTAATAAGAAATGATTGATTAAAATAAATACCTATTTATCGATCTGTCTATCTATCTTTCTATCTATCTATGTATATGTATATATATATATATATATATATATATATATATATATATATATATATATATATATACAATCAGCTCACTTTACCATTTGCAGCTTATAACCATTTACCACCAGGGGTCACTATTAACAAAAAGCATCCACTCCACTTCTAAATCTAGCCCCTAGAGTTGAGCAGAAGCATAAGATTCCCCACTGCTTCATTCCATTTTCCATTAGATTATAGATGTAAATTGTTTTTGATGGTATGGTCTGTGCAGATTGAAATATTCAGAGCATATTCTGACTTTTAGTTAACACATCTGTAAGCAATTTGGCCATCACTGAATTCAACGTTTATCTCAATCGTAATAGACACGGATAATGACAAATATAGTTTACAATGTTATTAAGTACATCATTTTATTTAATTGTGTGAATAAAAGGAATCGTCTCCCCGTCGGGGAATTGAACCCCGGTCTCCCGCGTGACAGGCGGGGATACTGACCACTATACTAACGAGGACATATTGGCTTCAGTTCAACAGTGCTCACCTCCATGAGGTTAGGGCATGCCCTCAATCAATTCACAGTATTGTAATAGGCAGCTTTGCTTCTTTTGGTTAGGAGAAGCAATCTTTTTTCATAAATGATTACAAATCAGAAATTCCTAGCCAAAAATAATCTGCTTTAATAAGAAATGATTGATTAAAATAAATACCTATTTATCGATCTGTCTATCTATCTTTCTATCTATCTATGTATATGTATATATATATATATATATATATATATATATATATATACAATCAGCTCACTTTAACATTTGCAGCTTATAACCATTTACCACCAGGGGTCACTACTAACAAAAAGCATCCACTCCACTTCTAAATCCAGCCCCTAGAGTTGAGCAGAAGCATAAGATTCCCCACTGCTTCATTCCATTTTCCATTAGATTACAGATGTAAATTGTATTTGATGGTATGGTCTGTGCAGATTGAAATATTCAGAGCATATTCTGACTTTTAGTTAACACATCTGTAAGCAATTTGGCCATCACTGAATTCAACGTTTATCTCAATCGTAATAGAGAAGGATAATGACAAATATAGTTTACAATGTTATTAAGTACATCATTTTATTTAATTGTGTGAATAAAAGGAATCGTCTCCCCGTCGGGGAATTGAACCCCGGTCTCCCGCGTGACAGGCGGGATACTGACCACTATACTAACGAGGACATATTGGCTTCAGTTCAACAGTGCTCACCTCCATGAGGTTAGGGCATGCCCTCAATCAATTCACAGTATTGTAATAGGCAGCTTTGCTTCTTTTGGTTAGGAGAAGCAATCTTTTTTCATAAATGATTACAAATCAGAAATTCCTAGCCAAAAATAATCTGCTTTAATAAGAAATGATTGATTAAAATAAATACCTATTTATCGATCTGTCTATCTATCTTTCTATCTATCTATGTATATGTATATATATATATATATATATATATATATATACAATCAGCTCACTTTACCATTTGCAGCTTATAACCATTTACCACCAGGGGTCACTATTAACAAAAAGCATCCACTCCACTTCTAAATCTAGCCCCTAGAGTTGAGCAGAAGCATAAGATTCCCCACTGCTTCATTCCATTTTCCATTAGATTATAGATGTAAATTGTTTTTGATGGTATGGTCTGTGCAGATTGAAATATTCAGAGCATATTCTGACTTTTAGTTAACACATCTGTAAGCAATTTGGCCATCACTGAATTCAACGTTTATCTCAATCGTAATAGACAAGGATAATGACAAATATAGTTTACAATGTTATTAAGTACATCATTTTATTTAATTGTGTGAATAAAAGGAATCGTCTCCCCGTCGGGGAATTGAACCCCGGTCTCCCGCGTGACAGGCGGGGATACTGACCACTATACTAACGAGGACATATTGGCTTCAGTTCAACAGTGCTCACCTCCATGAGGTTAGGGCATGCCCTCAATCAATTCACAGTATTGTAATAGGCAGCTTTGCTTCTTTTGGTTAGGAGAAGCAATCTTTTTTCATAAATGATTACAAATCAAAAATTCCTAGCCAAAAATAATCTGCTTTAATAAGAAATGATTGATTAAAATAAATACCTATTTATCGATCTGTCTATCTATCTTTCTATCTATCTATCTATGTATATATATATATATATATATATATATATATATATATACAATCAGCTCACTTTACCATTTGCAGCTTATAACCATTTACCACCAGGGGTCACTACTAACAAAAAGCATCCACTCCACTTCTAAATCCAGCCCCTAGAGTTGAGCAGAAGCATAAGATTCCCCACTGCTTCATTCCATTTTCCATTAGATTACAGATGTAAATTGTTTTTGATGGTATGGTCTGTGCAGATTGAAATATTCAGAGCATATTCTGACTTTTAGTTATCACATCTGTAAGCAATTTGGCCATCACTGAATTCAACGTTTATCTCAATCGTAATAGACAAGGATAATGACAAATATAGTTTACAATGTTATTAAGTACATCATTTTATTTAATTGTGTGAATAAAAGGAATCGTCTCCCCGTCGGGGAATTGAACCCCGGTCTCCCGCGTGACAGGCGGGGATACTGACCACTATACTAACGAGGACATATTGGCTTCAGTTCAACAGTGCTCACCTCCATGAGGTTAGGGCATGCCCTCAATCAATTCACAGTATTGTAATAGGCAGCTTTGCTTCTTTTGGTTAGGAGAAGCAATCTTTTTTCATAAATGATTACAAATCAGAAATTTCTAGCCAAAAATAATCTGCTTTAATAAGAAATGATTGATTAAAATAAATACCTATTTATCGATCTGTCTATCTATCTTTCTATCTATCTATCTATGTATATATATATATATATATATATATATATATATATATATATATATATATATATATATATATACAATCAGCTCACTTTACCATTTGCAGCTTATAACCATTTACCACCAGGGGTCACTATTAACAAAAAGCATCCACTCCACTTCTAAATCTAGCCCCTAGAGTTGAGCAGAAGCATAAGATTCCCCACTGCTTCATTCCATTTTCCATTAGATTATAGATGTAAATTGTTTTTGATGGTATGGTCTGTGCAGATTGAAATATTCAGAGCATATTCTGACTTTTAGTTAACACATCTGTAAGCAATTTGGCCATCACTGAATTCAACGTTTATCTCAATCGTAATAGACACGGATAATGACAAATATAGTTTACAATGTTATTAAGTACATCATTTTATTTAATTGTGTGAATAAAAGGAATCGTCTCCCCGTCGGGGAATTGAACCCCGGTCTCCCGCGTGACAGGCGGGCATACTGACCACTATACTAACGAGGACATATTGGCTTCAGTTCAACAGTGCTCACCTCCATGAGGTTAGGGCATGCCCTCAATCAATTCACAGTATTGTAATAGGCAGCTTTGCTTCTTTTGGTTAGGAGAAGCAATCTTTTTTCATAAATGATTACAAATCAGAAATTCCTAGCCAAAAATAATCTGCTTTAATAAGAAATGATTGATTAAAATAAATACCTATTTATCGATCTGTCTATCTATCTTTCTATCTATCTATGTATATGTATATATATATATATATATATATATATATATACAATCAGCTCACTTTACCATTTGCAGCTTATAACCATTTACCACCAGGGGTCACTATTAACAAAAAGCATCCACTCCACTTCTAAATCTAGCCCCTAGAGTTGAGCAGAAGCATAAGATTCCCCACTGCTTCATTCCATTTTCCATTAGATTATAGATGTAAATTGTTTTTGATGGTATGGTCTGTGCAGATTGAAATATTCAGAGCATATTCTGACTTTTAGTTAACACATCTGTAAGCAATTTGGCCATCACTGAATTCAACGTTTATCTCAATCGTAATAGACAAGGATAATGACAAATATAGTTTACAATGTTATTAAGTACATCATTTTATTTAATTGTGTGAATAAAAGGAATCGTCTCCCCGTCGGGGAATTGAACCCCGGTCTCCCGCGTGACAGGCGGGGATACTGACCACTATACTAACGAGGACATATTGGCTTCAGTTCAACAGTGCTCACCTCCATGAGGTTAGGGCATGCCCTCAATCAATTCACAGTATTGTAATAGGCAGCTTTGCTTCTTTTGGTTAGGAGAAGCAATCTTTTTTCATAAATGATTACAAATCAAAAATTCCTAGCCAAAAATAATCTGCTTTAATAAGAAATGATTGATTAAAATAAATACCTATTTATCGATCTGTCTATCTATCTTTCTATCTATCTATCTATGTATATATATATATATATATATATATATATATATATATACAATCAGCTCACTTTACCATTTGCAGCTTATAACCATTTACCACCAGGGGTCACTACTAACAAAAAGCATCCACTCCACTTCTAAATCCAGCCCCTAGAGTTGAGCAGAAGCATAAGATTCCCCACTGCTTCATTCCATTTTCCATTAGATTACAGATGTAAATTGTTTTTGATGGTATGGTCTGTGCAGATTGAAATATTCAGAGCATATTCTGACTTTTAGTTATCACATCTGTAAGCAATTTGGCCATCACTGAATTCAACGTTTATCTCAATCGTAATAGACAAGGATAATGACAAATATAGTTTACAATGTTATTAAGTACATCATTTTATTTAATTGTGTGAATAAAAGGAATCGTCTCCCCGTCGGGGAATTGAACCCCGGTCTCCCGCGTGATAGGCGGGGATACTGACCACTATACTAACGAGGACATATTGGCTTCAGTTCAACAGTGCTCACCTCCATGAGGTTAGGGCATGCCCTCAATCAATTCACAGTATTGTAATAGGCAGCTTTGCTTCTTTTGGTTAGGAGAAGCAATCTTTTTTCATAAATGATTACAAATCAGAAATTTCTAGCCAAAAATAATCTGCTTTAATAAGAAATGATTGATTAAAATAAATACCTATTTATCGATCTGTCTATCTATCTTTCTATCTATCTATCTATGTATATATATATATATATATATATATATATATATATATATATATATATATATATATACAATCAGCTCACTTTACCATTTGCAGCTTATAACCATTTACCACCAGGGGTCACTATTAACAAAAAGCATCCACTCCACTTCTAAATCTAGCCCCTAGAGTTGAGCAGAAGCATAAGATTCCCCACTGCTTCATTCCATTTTCCATTAGATTATAGATGTAAATTGTTTTTGATGGTATGGTCTGTGCAGATTGAAATATTCAGAGCATATTCTGACTTTTAGTTAACACATCTGTAAGCAATTTGGCCATCACTGAATTCAACGTTTATCTCAATCGTAATAGACACGGATAATGACAAATATAGTTTACAATGTTATTAAGTACATCATTTTATTTAATTGTGTGAATAAAAGGAATCGTCTCCCCGTCGGGGAATTGAACCCCGGTCTCCCGCGTGACAGGCGGGGATACTGACCACTATACTAACGAGGACATATTGGCTTCAGTTCAACAGTGCTCACCTCCATGAGGTTAGGGCATGCCCTCAATCAATTCACAGTATTGTAATAGGCAGCTTTGCTTCTTTTGGTTAGGAGAAGCAATCTTTTTTCATAAATGATTACAAATCAGAAATTCCTAGCCAAAAATAATCTGCTTTAATAAGAAATGATTGATTAAAATAAATACCTATTTATCGATCTGTCTATCTATCTTTCTATCTATCTATGTATATGTATATATATATATATATATATATATATATATATATATACAATCAGCTCACTTTACCATTTGCAGCTTATAACCATTTACCACCAGGGGTCACTACTAACAAAAAGCATCCACTCCACTTCTAAATCCAGCCCCTAGAGTTGAGCAGAAGCATAAGATTCCCCACTGCTTCATTCCATTTTCCATTAGATTACAGATGTAAATTGTTTTTGATGGTATGGTCTGTGCAGATTGAAATATTCAGAGCATATTCTGACTTTTAGTTAACACATCTGTAAGCAATTTGGCCATCACTGAATTCAACGTTTATCTCAATCGTAATAGAGAAGGATAATGACAAATATAGTTTACAATGTTATTAAGTACATCATTTTATTTAATTGTGTGAATAAAAGGAATCGTCTCCCCGTCGGGGAATTGAACCCCGGTCTCCCGCGTGACAGGCGGGGATACTGACCACTATACTAACGAGGACATATTGGCTTCAGTTCAACAGTGCTCACCTCCATGAGGTTAGGGCATGCCCTCAATCAATTCACAGTATTGTAATAGGCAGCTTTGCTTCTTTTGGTTAGGAGAAGCAATCTTTTTTCATAAATGATTACAAATCAGAAATTCCTAGCCAAAAATAATCTGCTTTAATAAGAAATGATTGATTAAAATAAATACCTATTTATCGATCTGTCTATCTATCTTTCTATCTATCTATGTATATGTATATATATATATATATATATATATACAATCAGCTCACTTTACCATTTGCAGCTTATAACCATTTACCACCAGGGGTCACTATTAACAAAAAGCATCCACTCCACTTCTAAATCTAGCCCCTAGAGTTGAGCAGAAGCATAAGATTCCCCACTGCTTCATTCCATTTTCCATTAGATTATAGATGTAAATTGTTTTTGATGGTATGGTCTGTGCAGATTGAAATATTCAGAGCATATTCTGACTTTTAGTTAACACATCTGTAAGCAATTTGGCCATCACTGAATTCAACGTTTATCTCAATCGTAATAGACAAGGATAATGACAAATATAGTTTACAATGTTATTAAGTACATCATTTTATTTAATTGTGTGAATAAAAGGAATCGTCTCCCCGTCGGGGAATTGAACCCCGGTCTCCCGCGTGACAGGCGGGGATACTGACCACTATACTAACGAGGACATATTGGCTTCAGTTCAACAGTGCTCACCTCCATGAGGTTAGGGCATGCCCTCAATCAATTCACAGTATTGTAATAGGCAGCTTTGCTTCTTTTGGTTAGGAGAAGCAATCTTTTTTCATAAATGATTACAAATCAGAAATTCCTAGCCAAAAATAATCTGCTTTAATAAGAAATGATTGATTAAAATAAATACCTATTTATCGATCTGTCTATCTATCTTTCTATCTATCTATGTATATGTATATATATATATATATATATATATATATATATATATATATATATACAATCAGCTCACTTTAACATTTGCAGCTTATAACCATTTACCACCAGGGGTCACTACTAACAAAAAGCATCCACTCCACTTCTAAATCCAGCCCCTAGAGTTGAGCAGAAGCATAAGATTCCCCACTGCTTCATTCCATTTTCCATTAGATTACAGATGTCAATTGTTTTTGATGGTATGGTCTGTGCAGATTGAAATATTCAGAGCATATTCTGACTTTTAGTTAACACATCTGTAAGCAATTTGGCCATCACTGAATTCAACGTTTATCTCAATCGTAATAGACAAGGATAATGACAAATATAGTTTACAATGTTATTAAGTACATCATTTTATTTAATTGTGTGAATAAAAGGAATCGTCTCCCCGTCGGGGAATTGAACCCCGGTCTCCCGCGTGACAGGCGGGGATACTGACCACTATACTAACGAGGACATATTGGCTTCAGTTCAACAGTGCTCACCTTCATGAGGTTAGGGCATGCCCTCAATCAATTCACAGTATTGTAATAGGCAGCTTTGCTTCTTTTGGTTAGGAGAAGTAATCTTTTTTCATAAATGATTACAAATCAGAAATTCCTAGCCAAAAATAATCTGCTTTAATAAGAAATGATTGATTAAAATAAATACCTATTTATCGATCTGTCTATCTATCTTTCTATCTATCTATGTATATGTATATATATATATATATATATATATATATATATATATATATATATATATATATACAATCAGCTCACTTTACCATTTGCAGCTTATAACCATTTACCACCAGGGGTCACTATTAACAAAAAGCATCCACTCCACTTCTAAATCTAGCCCCTAGAGTTGAGCAGAAGCATAAGATTCCCCACTGCTTCATTCCATTTTCCATTAGATTATAGATGTAAATTGTTTTTGATGGTATGGTCTGTGCAGATTGAAATATTCAGAGCATATTCTGACTTTTAGTTAACACATCTGTAAGCAATTTGGCCATCACTGAATTCAACGTTTATCTCAATCGTAATAGACACGGATAATGACAAATATAGTTTACAATGTTATTAAGTACATCATTTTATTTAATTGTGTGAATAAAAGGAATCGTCTCCCCGTCGGGGAATTGAACCCCGGTCTCCCGCGTGACAGGCGGGGATACTGACCACTATACTAACGAGGACATATTGGCTTCAGTTCAACAGTGCTCACCTCCATGAGGTTAGGGCATGCCCTCAATCAATTCACAGTATTGTAATAGGCAGCTTTGCTTCTTTTGGTTAGGAGAAGCAATCTTTTTTCATAAATGATTACAAATCAGAAATTCCTAGCCAAAAATAATCTGCTTTAATAAGAAATGATTGATTAAAATAAATACCTATTTATCGATCTGTCTATCTATCTTTCTATCTATCTATGTATATGTATATATATATATATATATATATATATATATATATATACAATCAGCTCACTTTAACATTTGCAGCTTATAACCATTTACCACCAGGGGTCACTACTAACAAAAAGCATCCACTCCACTTCTAAATCCAGCCCCTAGAGTTGAGCAGAAGCATAAGATTCCCCACTGCTTCATTCCATTTTCCATTAGATTACAGATGTAAATTGTATTTGATGGTATGGTCTGTGCAGATTGAAATATTCAGAGCATATTCTGACTTTTAGTTAACACATCTGTAAGCAATTTGGCCATCACTGAATTCAACGTTTATCTCAATCGTAATAGAGAAGGATAATGACAAATATAGTTTACAATGTTATTAAGTACATCATTTTATTTAATTGTGTGAATAAAAGGAATCGTCTCCCCGTCGGGGAATTGAACCCCGGTCTCCCGCGTGACAGGCGGGATACTGACCACTATACTAACGAGGACATATTGGCTTCAGTTCAACAGTGCTCACCTCCATGAGGTTAGGGCATGCCCTCAATCAATTCACAGTATTGTAATAGGCAGCTTTGCTTCTTTTGGTTAGGAGAAGCAATCTTTTTTCATAAATGATTACAAATCAGAAATTCCTAGCCAAAAATAATCTGCTTTAATAAGAAATGATTGATTAAAATAAATACCTATTTATCGATCTGTCTATCTATCTTTCTATCTATCTATGTATATGTATATATATATATATATATATATATATATATACAATCAGCTCACTTTACCATTTGCAGCTTATAACCATTTACCACCAGGGGTCACTATTAACAAAAAGCATCCACTCCACTTCTAAATCTAGCCCCTAGAGTTGAGCAGAAGCATAAGATTCCCCACTGCTTCATTCCATTTTCCATTAGATTATAGATGTAAATTGTTTTTGATGGTATGGTCTGTGCAGATTGAAATATTCAGAGCATATTCTGACTTTTAGTTAACACATCTGTAAGCAATTTGGCCATCACTGAATTCAACGTTTATCTCAATCGTAATAGACAAGGATAATGACAAATATAGTTTACAATGTTATTAAGTACATCATTTTATTTAATTGTGTGAATAAAAGGAATCGTCTCCCCGTCGGGGAATTGAACCCCGGTCTCCCGCGTGACAGGCGGGGATACTGACCACTATACTAACGAGGACATATTGGCTTCAGTTCAACAGTGCTCACCTCCATGAGGTTAGGGCATGCCCTCAATCAATTCACAGTATTGTAATAGGCAGCTTTGCTTCTTTTGGTTAGGAGAAGCAATCTTTTTTCATAAATGATTACAAATCAAAAATTCCTAGCCAAAAATAATCTGCTTTAATAAGAAATGATTGATTAAAATAAATACCTATTTATCGATCTGTCTATCTATCTTTCTATCTATCTATCTATGTATATATATATATATATATATATATATATATATATATACAATCAGCTCACTTTACCATTTGCAGCTTATAACCATTTACCACCAGGGGTCACTACTAACAAAAAGCATCCACTCCACTTCTAAATCCAGCCCCTAGAGTTGAGCAGAAGCATAAGATTCCCCACTGCTTCATTCCATTTTCCATTAGATTACAGATGTAAATTGTTTTTGATGGTATGGTCTGTGCAGATTGAAATATTCAGAGCATATTCTGACTTTTAGTTATCACATCTGTAAGCAATTTGGCCATCACTGAATTCAACGTTTATCTCAATCGTAATAGACAAGGATAATGACAAATATAGTTTACAATGTTATTAAGTACATCATTTTATTTAATTGTGTGAATAAAAGGAATCGTCTCCCCGTCGGGGAATTGAACCCCGGTCTCCCGCGTGACAGGCGGGGATACTGACCACTATACTAACGAGGACATATTGGCTTCAGTTCAACAGTGCTCACCTCCATGAGGTTAGGGCATGCCCTCAATCAATTCACAGTATTGTAATAGGCAGCTTTGCTTCTTTTGGTTAGGAGAAGCAATCTTTTTTCATAAATGATTACAAATCAGAAATTTCTAGCCAAAAATAATCTGCTTTAATAAGAAATGATTGATTAAAATAAATACCTATTTATCGATCTGTCTATCTATCTTTCTATCTATCTATCTATGTATATATATATATATATATATATATATATATATATATATATATATATATATATATATATACAATCAGCTCACTTTACCATTTGCAGCTTATAACCATTTACCACCAGGGGTCACTATTAACAAAAAGCATCCACTCCACTTCTAAATCTAGCCCCTAGAGTTGAGCAGAAGCATAAGATTCCCCACTGCTTCATTCCATTTTCCATTAGATTATAGATGTAAATTGTTTTTGATGGTATGGTCTGTGCAGATTGAAATATTCAGAGCATATTCTGACTTTTAGTTAACACATCTGTAAGCAATTTGGCCATCACTGAATTCAACGTTTATCTCAATCGTAATAGACACGGATAATGACAAATATAGTTTACAATGTTATTAAGTACATCATTTTATTTAATTGTGTGAATAAAAGGAATCGTCTCCCCGTCGGGGAATTGAACCCCGGTCTCCCGCGTGACAGGCGGGGATACTGACCACTATACTAACGAGGACATATTGGCTTCAGTTCAACAGTGCTCACCTCCATGAGGTTAGGGCATGCCCTCAATCAATTCACAGTATTGTAATAGGCAGCTTTGCTTCTTTTGGTTAGGAGAAGCAATCTTTTTTCATAAATGATTACAAATCAGAAATTCCTAGCCAAAAATAATCTGCTTTAATAAGAAATGATTGATTAAAATAAATACCTATTTATCGATCTGTCTATCTATCTTTCTATCTATCTATGTATATGTATATATATATATATATATATATATATATATACAATCAGCTCACTTTACCATTTGCAGCTTATAACCATTTACCACCAGGGGTCACTATTAACAAAAAGCATCCACTCCACTTCTAAATCTAGCCCCTAGAGTTGAGCAGAAGCATAAGATTCCCCACTGCTTCATTCCATTTTCCATTAGATTATAGATGTAAATTGTTTTTGATGGTATGGTCTGTGCAGATTGAAATATTCAGAGCATATTCTGACTTTTAGTTAACACATCTGTAAGCAATTTGGCCATCACTGAATTCAACGTTTATCTCAATCGTAATAGACAAGGATAATGACAAATATAGTTTACAATGTTATTAAGTACATCATTTTATTTAATTGTGTGAATAAAAGGAATCGTCTCCCCGTCGGGGAATTGAACCCCGGTCTCCCGCGTGACAGGCGGGGATACTGACCACTATACTAACGAGGACATATTGGCTTCAGTTCAACAGTGCTCACCTCCATGAGGTTAGGGCATGCCCTCAATCAATTCACAGTATTGTAATAGGCAGCTTTGCTTCTTTTGGTTAGGAGAAGCAATCTTTTTTCAGAAATGATTACAAATCAAAAATTCCTAGCCAAAAATAATCTGCTTTAATAAGAAATGATTGATTAAAATAAATACCTATTTATCGATCTGTCTATCTATCTTTCTATCTATCTATCTATGTATATATATATATATATATATATATATATATATATATACAATCAGCTCACTTTACCATTTGCAGCTTATAACCATTTACCACCAGGGGTCACTACTAACAAAAAGCATCCACTCCACTTCTAAATCCAGCCCCTAGAGTTGAGCAGAAGCATAAGATTCCCCACTGCTTCATTCCATTTTCCATTAGATTACAGATGTAAATTGTTTTTGATGGTATGGTCTGTGCAGATTGAAATATTCAGAGCATATTCTGACTTTTAGTTATCACATCTGTAAGCAATTTGGCCATCACTGAATTCAACGTTTATCTCAATCGTAATAGACAAGGATAATGACAAATATAGTTTACAATGTTATTAAGTACATCATTTTATTTAATTGTGTGAATAAAAGGAATCGTCTCCCCGTCGGGGAATTGAACCCCGGTCTCCCGCGTGATAGGCGGGGATACTGACCACTATACTAACGAGGACATATTGGCTTCAGTTCAACAGTGCTCACCTCCATGAGGTTAGGGCATGCCCTCAATCAATTCACAGTATTGTAATAGGCAGCTTTGCTTCTTTTGGTTAGGAGAAGCAATCTTTTTTCATAAATGATTACAAATCAGAAATTTCTAGCCAAAAATAATCTGCTTTAATAAGAAATGATTGATTAAAATAAATACCTATTTATCGATCTGTCTATCTATCTTTCTATCTATCTATCTATGTATATATATATATATATATATATATATATATATATATATATATATATATATATATATATACAATCAGCTCACTTTACCATTTGCAGCTTATAACCATTTACCACCAGGGGTCACTATTAACAAAAAGCATCCACTCCACTTCTAAATCTAGCCCCTAGAGTTGAGCAGAAGCATAAGATTCCCCACTGCTTCATTCCATTTTCCATTAGATTATAGATGTAAATTGTTTTTGATGGTATGGTCTGTGCAGATTGAAATATTCAGAGCATATTCTGACTTTTAGTTAACACATCTGTAAGCAATTTGGCCATCACTGAATTCAACGTTTATCTCAATCGTAATAGACACGGATAATGACAAATATAGTTTACAATGTTATTAAGTACATCATTTTATTTAATTGTGTGAATAAAAGGAATCGTCTCCCCGTCGGGGAATTGAACCCCGGTCTCCCGCGTGACAGGCGGGGATACTGACCACTATACTAACGAGGACATATTGGCTTCAGTTCAACAGTGCTCACCTCCATGAGGTTAGGGCATGCCCTCAATCAATTCACAGTATTGTAATAGGCAGCTTTGCTTCTTTTGGTTAGGAGAAGCAATCTTTTTTCATAAATGATTACAAATCAGAAATTCCTAGCCAAAAATAATCTGCTTTAATAAGAAATGATTGATTAAAATAAATACCTATTTATCGATCTGTCTATCTATCTTTCTATCTATCTATGTATATGTATATATATATATATATATATATATATATATATATATACAATCAGCTCACTTTACCATTTGCAGCTTATAACCATTTACCACCAGGGGTCACTACTAACAAAAAGCATCCACTCCACTTCTAAATCCAGCCCCTAGAGTTGAGCAGAAGCATAAGATTCCCCACTGCTTCATTCCATTTTCCATTAGATTACAGATGTAAATTGTTTTTGATGGTATGGTCTGTGCAGATTGAAATATTCAGAGCATATTCTGACTTTTAGTTATCACATCTGTAAGCAATTTGGCCATCACTGAATTCAACGTTTATCTCAATCGTAATAGACAAGGATAATGACAAATATAGTTTACAATGTTATTAAGTACATCATTTTATTTAATTGTGTGAATAAAAGGAATCGTCTCCCCGTCGGGGAATTGAACCCCGGTCTCCCGCGTGACAGGCGGGGATACTGACCACTATACTAACGAGGACATATTGGCTTCAGTTCATCAGTGCTCACCTCCATGAGGTTAGGGCATGCCCTCAATCAATTCACAGTATTGTAATAGGCAGCTTTGCTTCTTTTGGTTAGGAGAAGCAATCTTTTTTCATAAATGATTACAAATCAGAAATTCCTAGCCAAAAATAATCTGCTTTAATAAGAAATGATTGATTAAAATAAATACCTATTTATCGATCTGTCTATCTATCTTTCTATCTATCTATGTATATGTATATATATATATATATATATATATATATATATATATACAATCAGCTCACTTTAACATTTGCAGCTTATAACCATTTACCACCAGGGGTCACTACTAACAAAAAGCATCCACTCCACTTCTAAATCCAGCCCCTAGAGTTGAGCAGAAGCATAAGATTCCCCACTGCTTCATTCCATTTTCCATTAGATTACAGATGTAAATTGTTTTTGATGGTATGGTCTGTGCAGATTGAAATATTCAGAGCATATTCTGACTTTTAGTTAACACATCTGTAAGCAATTTGGCCATCACTGAATTCAACGTTTATCTCAATCGTAATAGAGAAGGATAATGACAAATATAGTTTACAATGTTATTAAGTACATCATTTTATTTAATTGTGTGAATAAAAGGAATCGTCTCCCCGTCGGGGAATTGAACCCCGGTCTCCCGCGTGACAGGCGGGGATACTGACCACTATACTAACGAGGACATATTGGCTTCAGTTCAACAGTGCTCACCTCCATGAGGTTAGGGCATGCCCTCAATCAATTCACAGTATTGTAATAGGCAGCTTTGCTTCTTTTGGTTAGGAGAAGCAATCTTTTTTCATAAATGATTACAAATCAGAAATTCCTAGCCAAAAATAATCTGCTTTAATAAGAAATGATTGATTAAAATAAATACCTATTTATCGATCTGTCTATCTATCTTTCTATCTATCTATGTATATGTATATATATATATATATATATATATATACAATCAGCTCACTTTACCATTTGCAGCTTATAACCATTTACCACCAGGGGTCACTATTAACAAAAAGCATCCACTCCACTTCTAAATCTAGCCCCTAGAGTTGAGCAGAAGCATAAGATTCCCCACTGCTTCATTCCATTTTCCATTAGATTATAGATGTAAATTGTTTTTGATGGTATGGTCTGTGCAGATTGAAATATTCAGAGCATATTCTGACTTTTAGTTAACACATCTGTAAGCAATTTGGCCATCACTGAATTCAACGTTTATCTCAATCGTAATAGACAAGGATAATGACAAATATAGTTTACAATGTTATTAAGTACATCATTTTATTTAATTGTGTGAATAAAAGGAATCGTCTCCCCGTCGGGGAATTGAACCCCGGTCTCCCGCGTGACAGGCGGGGATACTGACCACTATACTAACGAGGACATATTGGCTTCAGTTCAACAGTGCTCACCTCCATGAGGTTAGGGCATGCCCTCAATCAATTCACAGTATTGTAATAGGCAGCTTTGCTTCTTTTGGTTAGGAGAAGCAATCTTTTTTCATAAATGATTACAAATCAGAAATTCCTAGCCAAAAATAATCTGCTTTAATAAGAAATGATTGATTAAAATAAATACCTATTTATCGATCTGTCTATCTATCTTTCTATCTATCTATGTATATGTATATATATATATATATATATATATATATATATATATATATATATATATATATACAATCAGCTCACTTTAACATTTGCAGCTTATAACCATTTACCACCAGGGGTCACTACTAACAAAAAGCATCCACTCCACTTCTAAATCCAGCCCCTAGAGTTGAGCAGAAGCATAAGATTCCCCACTGCTTCATTCCATTTTCCATTAGATTACAGATGTCAATTGTTTTTGATGGTATGGTCTGTGCAGATTGAAATATTCAGAGCATATTCTGACTTTTAGTTAACACATCTGTAAGCAATTTGGCCATCACTGAATTCAACGTTTATCTCAATCGTAATAGACAAGGATAATGACAAATATAGTTTACAATGTTATTAAGTACATCATTTTATTTAATTGTGTGAATAAAAGGAATCGTCTCCCCGTCGGGGAATTGAACCCCGGTCTCCCGCGTGACAGGCGGGGATACTGACCACTATACTAACGAGGACATATTGGCTTCAGTTCAACAGTGCTCACCTTCATGAGGTTAGGGCATGCCCTCAATCAATTCACAGTATTGTAATAGGCAGCTTTGCTTCTTTTGGTTAGGAGAAGTAATCTTTTTTCATAAATGATTACAAATCAGAAATTCCTAGCCAAAAATAATCTGCTTTAATAAGAAATGATTGATTAAAATAAATACCTATTTATCGATCTGTCTATCTATCTTTCTATCTATCTATGTATATGTATATATATATATATATATATATATATATATATATATATATATATATATATATATACAATCAGCTCACTTTACCATTTGCAGCTTATAACCATTTACCACCAGGGGTCACTATTAACAAAAAGCATCCACTCCACTTCTAAATCTAGCCCCTAGAGTTGAGCAGAAGCATAAGATTCCCCACTGCTTCATTCCATTTTCCATTAGATTATAGATGTAAATTGTTTTTGATGGTATGGTCTGTGCAGATTGAAATATTCAGAGCATATTCTGACTTTTAGTTAACACATCTGTAAGCAATTTGGCCATCACTGAATTCAACGTTTATCTCAATCGTAATAGACACGGATAATGACAAATATAGTTTACAATGTTATTAAGTACATCATTTTATTTAATTGTGTGAATAAAAGGAATCGTCTCCCCGTCGGGGAATTGAACCCCGGTCTCCCGCGTGACAGGCGGGGATACTGACCACTATACTAACGAGGACATATTGGCTTCAGTTCAACAGTGCTCACCTCCATGAGGTTAGGGCATGCCCTCAATCAATTCACAGTATTGTAATAGGCAGCTTTGCTTCTTTTGGTTAGGAGAAGCAATCTTTTTTCATAAATGATTACAAATCAGAAATTCCTAGCCAAAAATAATCTGCTTTAATAAGAAATGATTGATTAAAATAAATACCTATTTATCGATCTGTCTATCTATCTTTCTATCTATCTATGTATATGTATATATATATATATATATATATATATATATATATATATATATATACAATCAGCTCACTTTAACATTTGCAGCTTATAACCATTTACCACCAGGGGTCACTACTAACAAAAAGCATCCACTCCACTTCTAAATCCAGCCCCTAGAGTTGAGCAGAAGCATAAGATTCCCCACTGCTTCATTCCATTTTCCATTAGATTACAGATGTAAATTGTTTTTGATGGTATGGTCTGTGCAGATTGAAATATTCAGAGCATATTCTGACTTTTAGTTAACACATCTGTAAGCAATTTGGCCATCACTGAATTCAACGTTTATCTCAATCGTAATAGAGAAGGATAATGACAAATATAGTTTACAATGTTATTAAGTACATCATTTTATTTAATTGTGTGAATAAAAGGAATCGTCTCCCCGTCGGGGAATTGAACCCCGGTCTCCCGCGTGACAGGCGGGATACTGACCACTATACTAACGAGGACATATTGGCTTCAGTTCAACAGTGCTCACCTCCATGAGGTTAGGGCATGCCCTCAATCAATTCACAGTATTGTAATAGGCAGCTTTGCTTCTTTTGGTTAGGAGAAGCAATCTTTTTTCATAAATGATTACAAATCAGAAATTCCTAGCCAAAAATAATCTGCTTTAATAAGAAATGATTGATTAAAATAAATACCTATTTATCGATCTGTCTATCTATCTTTCTATCTATCTATGTATATGTATATATATATATATATATATATATATATATACAATCAGCTCACTTTACCATTTGCAGCTTATAACCATTTACCACCAGGGGTCACTATTAACAAAAAGCATCCACTCCACTTCTAAATCTAGCCCCTAGAGTTGAGCAGAAGCATAAGATTCCCCACTGCTTCATTCCATTTTCCATTAGATTATAGATGTAAATTGTTTTTGATGGTATGGTCTGTGCAGATTGAAATATTCAGAGCATATTCTGACTTTTAGTTAACACATCTGTAAGCAATTTGGCCATCACTGAATTCAACGTTTATCTCAATCGTAATAGACAAGGATAATGACAAATATAGTTTACAATGTTATTAAGTACATCATTTTATTTAATTGTGTGAATAAAAGGAATCGTCTCCCCGTCGGGGAATTGAACCCCGGTCTCCCGCGTGACAGGCGGGGATACTGACCACTATACTAACGAGGACATATTGGCTTCAGTTCAACAGTGCTCACCTTCATGAGGTTAGGGCATGCCCTCAATCAATTCACAGTATTGTAATAGGCAGCTTTGCTTCTTTTGGTTAGGAGAAGTAATCTTTTTTCATAAATGATTACAAATCAGAAATTCCTAGCCAAAAATAATCTGCTTTAATAAGAAATGATTGATTAAAATAAATACCTATTTATCGATCTGTCTATCTATCTTTCTATCTATCTATGTATATGTATATATATATATATATATATATATATATATATATATATATATATATACAATCAGCTCACTTTAACATTTGCAGCTTATAACCATTTACCACCAGGGGTCACTACTAACAAAAAGCATCCACTCCACTTCTAAATCCAGCCCCTAGAGTTGAGCAGAAGCATAAGATTCCCCACTGCTTCATTCCATTTTCCATTAGATTACAGATGTAAATTGTTTTTGATGGTATGGTCTGTGCAGATTGAAATATTCAGAGCATATTCTGACTTTTAGTTAACACATCTGTAAGCAATTTGGCCATCACTGAATTCAACGTTTATCTCAATCGTAATAGAGAAGGATAATGACAAATATAGTTTACAATGTTATTAAGTACATCATTTTATTTAATTGTGTGAATAAAAGGAATCGTCTCCCCGTCGGGGAATTGAACCCCGGTCTCCCGCGTGACAGGCGGGGATACTGACCACTATACTAACGAGGACATATTGGCTTCAGTTCAACAGTGCTCACCTCCATGAGGTTAGGGCATGCCCTCAATCAATTCACAGTATTGTAATAGGCAGCTTTGCTTCTTTTGGTTAGGAGAAGCAATCTTTTTTCATAAATGATTACAAATCAGAAATTCCTAGCCAAAAATAATCTGCTTTAATAAGAAATGATTGATTAAAATAAATACCTATTTATCGATCTGTCTATCTATCTTTCTATCTATCTATGTATATGTATATATATATATATATATATATATACAATCAGCTCACTTTACCATTTGCAGCTTATAACCATTTACCACCAGGGGTCACTATTAACAAAAAGCATCCACTCCACTTCTAAATCTAGCCCCTAGAGTTGAGCAGAAGCATAAGATTCCCCACTGCTTCATTCCATTTTCCATTAGATTATAGATGTAAATTGTTTTTGATGGTATGGTCTGTGCAGATTGAAATATTCAGAGCATATTCTGACTTTTAGTTAACACATCTGTAAGCAATTTGGCCATCACTGAATTCAACGTTTATCTCAATCGTAATAGACAAGGATAATGACAAATATAGTTTACAATGTTATTAAGTACATCATTTTATTTAATTGTGTGAATAAAAGGAATCGTCTCCCCGTCGGGGAATTGAACCCCGGTCTCCCGCGTGACAGGCGGGGATACTGACCACTATACTAACGAGGACATATTGGCTTCAGTTCAACAGTGCTCACCTCCATGAGGTTAGGGCATGCCCTCAATCAATTCACAGTATTGTAATAGGCAGCTTTGCTTCTTTTGGTTAGGAGAAGCAATCTTTTTTCATAAATGATTACAAATCAGAAATTCCTAGCCAAAAATAATCTGCTTTAATAAGAAATGATTGATTAAAATAAATACCTATTTATCGATCTGTCTATCTATCTTTCTATCTATCTATGTATATGTATATATATATATATATATATATATATATATATATATATATATATATACAATCAGCTCACTTTAACATTTGCAGCTTATAACCATTTACCACCAGGGGTCACTACTAACAAAAAGCATCCACTCCACTTCTAAATCCAGCCCCTAGAGTTGAGCAGAAGCATAAGATTCCCCACTGCTTCATTCCATTTTCCATTAGATTACAGATGTCAATTGTTTTTGATGGTATGGTCTGTGCAGATTGAAATATTCAGAGCATATTCTGACTTTTAGTTAACACATCTGTAAGCAATTTGGCCATCACTGAATTCAACGTTTATCTCAATCGTAATAGACAAGGATAATGACAAATATAGTTTACAATGTTATTAAGTACATCATTTTATTTAATTGTGTGAATAAAAGGAATCGTCTCCCCGTCGGGGAATTGAACCCCGGTCTCCCGCGTGACAGGCGGGGATACTGACCACTATACTAACGAGGACATATTGGCTTCAGTTCAACAGTGCTCACCTTCATGAGGTTAGGGCATGCCCTCAATCAATTCACAGTATTGTAATAGGCAGCTTTGCTTCTTTTGGTTAGGAGAAGTAATCTTTTTTCATAAATGATTACAAATCAGAAATTCCTAGCCAAAAATAATCTGCTTTAATAAGAAATGATTGATTAAAATAAATACCTATTTATCGATCTGTCTATCTATCTTTCTATCTATCTATGTATATGTATATATATATATATATATATATATATATATATATATATATATATATATATATATATACAATCAGCTCACTTTACCATTTGCAGCTTATAACCATTTACCACCAGGGGTCACTATTAACAAAAAGCATCCACTCCACTTCTAAATCTAGCCCCTAGAGTTGAGCAGAAGCATAAGATTCCCCACTGCTTCATTCCATTTTCCATTAGATTATAGATGTAAATTGTTTTTGATGGTATGGTCTGTGCAGATTGAAATATTCAGAGCATATTCTGACTTTTAGTTAACACATCTGTAAGCAATTTGGCCATCACTGAATTCAACGTTTATCTCAATCGTAATAGACACGGATAATGACAAATATAGTTTACAATGTTATTAAGTACATCATTTTATTTAATTGTGTGAATAAAAGGAATCGTCTCCCCGTCAGGGAATTGAACCCCGGTCTCCCGCGTGACAGGCGGGGATACTGACCACTATACTAACGAGGACATATTGGCTTCAGTTCAACAGTGCTCACCTCCATGAGGTTAGGGCATGCCCTCAATCAATTCACAGTATTGTAATAGGCAGCTTTGCTTCTTTTGGTTAGGAGAAGCAATCTTTTTTCATAAATGATTACAAATCAGAAATTCCTAGCCAAAAATAATCTGCTTTAATAAGAAATGATTGATTAAAATAAATACCTATTTATCGATCTGTCTATCTATCTTTCTATCTATCTATGTATATGTATATATATATATATATATATATATATATATATATATACAATCAGCTCACTTTAACATTTGCAGCTTATAACCATTTACCACCAGGGGTCACTACTAACAAAAAGCATCCACTCCACTTCTAAATCCAGCCCCTAGAGTTGAGCAGAAGCATAAGATTCCCCACTGCTTCATTCCATTTTCCATTAGATTACAGATGTAAATTGTTTTTGATGGTATGGTCTGTGCAGATTGAAATATTCAGAGCATATTCTGACTTTTAGTTAACACATCTGTAAGCAATTTGGCCATCACTGAATTCAACGTTTATCTCAATCGTAATAGAGAAGGATAATGACAAATATAGTTTACAATGTTATTAAGTACATCATTTTATTTAATTGTGTGAATAAAAGGAATCGTCTCCCCGTCGGGGAATTGAACCCCGGTCTCCCGCGTGACAGGCGGGATACTGACCACTATACTAACGAGGACATATTGGCTTCAGTTCAACAGTGCTCACCTCCATGAGGTTAGGGCATGCCCTCAATCAATTCACAGTATTGTAATAGGCAGCTTTGCTTCTTTTGGTTAGGAGAAGCAATCTTTTTTCATAAATGATTACAAATCAGAAATTCCTAGCCAAAAATAATCTGCTTTAATAAGAAATGATTGATTAAAATAAATACCTATTTATCGATCTGTCTATCTATCTTTCTATCTATCTATGTATATGTATATATATATATATATATATATATATATATACAATCAGCTCACTTTACCATTTGCAGCTTATAACCATTTACCACCAGGGGTCACTATTAACAAAAAGCATCCACTCCACTTCTAAATCTAGCCCCTAGAGTTGAGCAGAAGCATAAGATTCCCCACTGCTTCATTCCATTTTCCATTAGATTATAGATGTAAATTGTTTTTGATGGTATGGTCTGTGCAGATTGAAATATTCAGAGCATATTCTGACTTTTAGTTAACACATCTGTAAGCAATTTGGCCATCACTGAATTCAACGTTTATCTCAATCGTAATAGACAAGGATAATGACAAATATAGTTTACAATGTTATTAAGTACATCATTTTATTTAATTGTGTGAATAAAAGGAATCGTCTCCCCGTCGGGGAATTGAACCACGGTCTCCCGCGTGACAGGCGGGGATACTGACCACTATACTAACGAGGACATATTGGCTTCAGTTCAACAGTGCTCACCTTCATGAGGTTAGGGCATGCCCTCAATCAATTCACAGTATTGTAATAGGCAGCTTTGCTTCTTTTGGTTAGGAGAAGTAATCTTTTTTCATAAATGATTACAAATCAGAAATTCCTAGCCAAAAATAATCTGCTTTAATAAGAAATGATTGATTAAAATAAATACCTATTTATCGATCTGTCTATCTATCTTTCTATCTATCTATGTATATGTATATATATATATATATATATATATATATATATATATATATACAATCAGCTCACTTTAACATTTGCAGCTTATAACCATTTACCACCAGGGGTCACTACTAACAAAAAGCATCCACTCCACTTCTAAATCCAGCCCCTAGAGTTGAGCAGAAGCATAAGATTCCCCACTGCTTCATTCCATTTTCCATTAGATTACAGATGTAAATTGTTTTTGATGGTATGGTCTGTGCAGATTGAAATATTCAGAGCATATTCTGACTTTTAGTTAACACATCTGTAAGCAATTTGGCCATCACTGAATTCAACGTTTATCTCAATCGTAATAGAGAAGGATAATGACAAATATAGTTTACAATGTTATTAAGTACATCATTTTATTTAATTGTGTGAATAAAAGGAATCGTCTCCCCGTCGGGGAATTGAACCCCGGTCTCCCGCGTGACAGGCGGGGATACTGACCACTATACTAACGAGGACATATTGGCTTCAGTTCAACAGTGCTCACCTCCATGAGGTTAGGGCATGCCCTCAATCAATTCACAGTATTGTAATAGGCAGCTTTGCTTCTTTTGGTTAGGAGAAGCAATCTTTTTTCATAAATGATTACAAATCAGAAATTCCTAGCCAAAAATAATCTGCTTTAATAAGAAATGATTGATTAAAATAAATACCTATTTATCGATCTGTCTATCTATCTTTCTATCTATCTATGTATATGTATATATATATATATATATATATATACAATCAGCTCACTTTACCATTTGCAGCTTATAACCATTTACCACCAGGGGTCACTATTAACAAAAAGCATCCACTCCACTTCTAAATCTAGCCCCTAGAGTTGAGCAGAAGCATAAGATTCCCCACTGCTTCATTCCATTTTCCATTAGATTATAGATGTAAATTGTTTTTGATGGTATGGTCTGTGCAGATTGAAATATTCAGAGCATATTCTGACTTTTAGTTAACACATCTGTAAGCAATTTGGCCATCACTGAATTCAACGTTTATCTCAATCGTAATAGACAAGGATAATGACAAATATAGTTTACAATGTTATTAAGTACATCATTTTATTTAATTGTGTGAATAAAAGGAATCGTCTCCCCGTCGGGGAATTGAACCCCGGTCTCCCGCGTGACAGGCGGGGATACTGACCACTATACTAACGAGGACATATTGGCTTCAGTTCAACAGTGCTCACCTTCATGAGGTTAGGGCATGCCCTCAATCAATTCACAGTATTGTAATAGGCAGCTTTGCTTCTTTTGGTTAGGAGAAGTAATCTTTTTTCATAAATGATTACAAATCAGAAATTCCTAGCCAAAAATAATCTGCTTTAATAAGAAATGATTGATTAAAATAAATACCTATTTATCGATCTGTCTATCTATCTTTCTATCTATCTATGTATATGTATATATATATATATATATATATATATATATATATATACAATCAGCTCACTTTACCATTTGCAGCTTATAACCATTTACCACCAGGGGTCACTACTAACAAAAAGCATCCACTCCACTTCTAAATCCAGCCCCTAGAGTTGAGCAGAAGCATAAGATTCCCCACTGCTTCATTCCATTTTCCATTAGATTACAGATGTAAATTGTTTTTGATGGTATGGTCTGTGCAGATTGAAATATTCAGAGCATATTCTGACTTTTAGTTATCACATCTGTAAGCAATTTGGCCATCACTGAATTCAACGTTTATCTCAATCGTAATAGACAAGGATAATGACAAATATAGTTTACAATGTTATTAAGTACATCATTTTATTTAATTGTGTGAATAAAAGGAATCGTCTCCCCGTCGGGGAATTGAACCCCGGTCTCCCGCGTGACAGGCGGGGATACTGACCACTATACTAACGAGGACATATTGGCTTCAGTTCAACAGTGCTCACCTCCATGAGGTTAGGGCATGCCCTCAATCAATTCACAGTATTGTAATAGGCAGCTTTGCTTCTTTTGGTTAGGAGAAGCAATCTTTTTTCATAAATGATTACAAATCAGAAATTCCTAGCCAAAAATAATCTGCTTTAATAAGAAATGATTGATTAAAATAAATACCTATTTATCGATCTGTCTATCTATCTTTCTATCTATCTATGTATATGTATATATATATATATATATATATATATATATATATATATATATATATATACAATCAGCTCACTTTAACATTTGCAGCTTATAACCATTTACCACCAGGGGTCACTACTAACAAAAAGCATCCACTCCACTTCTAAATCCAGCCCCTAGAGTTGAGCAGAAGCATAAGATTCCCCACTGCTTCATTCCATTTTCCATTAGATTACAGATGTCAATTGTTTTTGATGGTATGGTCTGTGCAGATTGAAATATTCAGAGCATATTCTGACTTTTAGTTAACACATCTGTAAGCAATTTGGCCATCACTGAATTCAACGTTTATCTCAATCGTAATAGAGAAGGATAATGACAAATATAGTTTACAATGTTATTAAGTACATCATTTTATTTAATTGTGTGAATAAAAGGAATCGTCTCCCCGTCGGGGAATTGAACCCCGGTCTCCCGCGTGACAGGCGGGGATACTGACCACTATACTAACGAGGACATATTGGCTTCAGTTCAACAGTGCTCACCTCCATGAGGTTAGGGCATGCCCTCAATCAATTCACAGTATTGTAATAGGCAGCTTTGCTTCTTTTGGTTAGGAGAAGCAATCTTTTTTCATAAATGATTACAAATCAGAAATTCCTAGCCAAAAATAATCTGCTTTAATAAGAAATGATTGATTAAAATAAATACCTATTTATCGATCTGTCTATCTATCTTTCTATCTATCTATGTATATGTATATATATATATATATATATATATACAATCAGCTCACTTTACCATTTGCAGCTTATAACCATTTACCACCAGGGGTCACTATTAACAAAAAGCATCCACTCCACTTCTAAATCTAGCCCCTAGAGTTGAGCAGAAGCATAAGATTCCCCACTGCTTCATTCCATTTTCCATTAGATTATAGATGTAAATTGTTTTTGATGGTATGGTCTGTGCAGATTGAAATATTCAGAGCATATTCTGACTTTTAGTTAACACATCTGTAAGCAATTTGGCCATCACTGAATTCAACGTTTATCTCAATCGTAATAGACAAGGATAATGACAAATATAGTTTACAATGTTATTAAGTACATCATTTTATTTAATTGTGTGAATAAAAGGAATCGTCTCCCCGTCGGGGAATTGAACCCCGGTCTCCCGCGTGACAGGCGGGGATACTGACCACTATACTAACGAGGACATATTGGCTTCAGTTCAACAGTGCTCACCTCCATGAGGTTAGGGCATGCCCTCAATCAATTCACAGTATTGTAATAGGCAGCTTTGCTTCTTTTGGTTAGGAGAAGCAATCTTTTTTCATAAATGATTACAAATCAGAAATTCCTAGCCAAAAATAATCTGCTTTAATAAGAAATGATTGATTAAAATAAATACCTATTTATCGATCTGTCTATCTATCTTTCTATCTATCTATGTATATGTATATATATATATATATATATATATATATATATATATATATATACAATCAGCTCACTTTAACATTTGCAGCTTATAACCATTTACCACCAGGGGTCACTACTAACAAAAAGCATCCACTCCACTTCTAAATCCAGCCCCTAGAGTTGAGCAGAAGCATAAGATTCCCCACTGCTTCATTCCATTTTCCATTAGATTACAGATGTCAATTGTTTTTGATGGTATGGTCTGTGCAGATTGAAATATTCAGAGCATATTCTGACTTTTAGTTAACACATCTGTAAGCAATTTGGCCATCACTGAATTCAACGTTTATCTCAATCGTAATAGACAAGGATAATGACAAATATAGTTTACAATGTTATTAAGTACATCATTTTATTTAATTGTGTGAATAAAAGGAATCGTCTCCCCGTCGGGGAATTGAACCCCGGTCTCCCGCGTGACAGGCGGGGATACTGACCACTATACTAACGAGGACATATTGGCTTCAGTTCAACAGTGCTCACCTTCATGAGGTTAGGGCATGCCCTCAATCAATTCACAGTATTGTAATAGGCAGCTTTGCTTCTTTTGGTTAGGAGAAGTAATCTTTTTTCATAAATGATTACAAATCAGAAATTCCTAGCCAAAAATAATCTGCTTTAATAAGAAATGATTGATTAAAATAAATACCTATTTATCGATCTGTCTATCTATCTTTCTATCTATCTATGTATATGTATATATATATATATATATATATATATATATATATATATATATACAATCAGCTCACTTTACCATTTGCAGCTTATAACCATTTACCACCAGGGGTCACTATTAACAAAAAGCATCCACTCCACTTCTAAATCTAGCCCCTAGAGTTGAGCAGAAGCATAAGATTCCCCACTGCTTCATTCCATTTTCCATTAGATTATAGATGTAAATTGTTTTTGATGGTATGGTCTGTGCAGATTGAAATATTCAGAGCATATTCTGACTTTTAGTTAACACATCTGTAAGCAATTTGGCCATCACTGAATTCAACGTTTATCTCAATCGTAATAGACACGGATAATGACAAATATAGTTTACAATGTTATTAAGTACATCATTTTATTTAATTGTGTGAATAAAAGGAATCGTCTCCCCGTCAGGGAATTGAACCCCGGTCTCCCGCGTGACAGGCGGGGATACTGACCACTATACTAACGAGGACATATTGGCTTCAGTTCAACAGTGCTCACCTCCATGAGGTTAGGGCATGCCCTCAATCAATTCACAGTATTGTAATAGGCAGCTTTGCTTCTTTTGGTTAGGAGAAGCAATCTTTTTTCATAAATGATTACAAATCAGAAATTCCTAGCCAAAAATAATCTGCTTTAATAAGAAATGATTGATTAAAATAAATACCTATTTATCGATCTGTCTATCTATCTTTCTATCTATCTATGTATATGTATATATATATATATATATATATATATATATATATATACAATCAGCTCACTTTAACATTTGCAGCTTATAACCATTTACCACCAGGGGTCACTACTAACAAAAAGCATCCACTCCACTTCTAAATCCAGCCCCTAGAGTTGAGCAGAAGCATAAGATTCCCCACTGCTTCATTCCATTTTCCATTAGATTACAGATGTAAATTGTTTTTGATGGTATGGTCTGTGCAGATTGAAATATTCAGAGCATATTCTGACTTTTAGTTAACACATCTGTAAGCAATTTGGCCATCACTGAATTCAACGTTTATCTCAATCGTAATAGAGAAGGATAATGACAAATATAGTTTACAATGTTATTAAGTACATCATTTTATTTAATTGTGTGAATAAAAGGAATCGTCTCCCCGTCGGGGAATTGAACCCCGGTCTCCCGCGTGACAGGCGGGATACTGACCACTATACTAACGAGGACATATTGGCTTCAGTTCAACAGTGCTCACCTCCATGAGGTTAGGGCATGCCCTCAATCAATTCACAGTATTGTAATAGGCAGCTTTGCTTCTTTTGGTTAGGAGAAGCAATCTTTTTTCATAAATGATTACAAATCAGAAATTCCTAGCCAAAAATAATCTGCTTTAATAAGAAATGATTGATTAAAATAAATACCTATTTATCGATCTGTCTATCTATCTTTCTATCTATCTATGTATATGTATATATATATATATATATATATATATATATACAATCAGCTCACTTTACCATTTGCAGCTTATAACCATTTACCACCAGGGGTCACTATTAACAAAAAGCATCCACTCCACTTCTAAATCTAGCCCCTAGAGTTGAGCAGAAGCATAAGATTCCCCACTGCTTCATTCCATTTTCCATTAGATTATAGATGTAAATTGTTTTTGATGGTATGGTCTGTGCAGATTGAAATATTCAGAGCATATTCTGACTTTTAGTTAACACATCTGTAAGCAATTTGGCCATCACTGAATTCAACGTTTATCTCAATCGTAATAGACAAGGATAATGACAAATATAGTTTACAATGTTATTAAGTACATCATTTTATTTAATTGTGTGAATAAAAGGAATCGTCTCCCCGTCGGGGAATTGAACCACGGTCTCCCGCGTGACAGGCGGGGATACTGACCACTATACTAACGAGGACATATTGGCTTCAGTTCAACAGTGCTCACCTTCATGAGGTTAGGGCATGCCCTCAATCAATTCACAGTATTGTAATAGGCAGCTTTGCTTCTTTTGGTTAGGAGAAGTAATCTTTTTTCATAAATGATTACAAATCAGAAATTCCTAGCCAAAAATAATCTGCTTTAATAAGAAATGATTGATTAAAATAAATACCTATTTATCGATCTGTCTATCTATCTTTCTATCTATCTATGTATATGTATATATATATATATATATATATATATATATATATATATATATACAATCAGCTCACTTTAACATTTGCAGCTTATAACCATTTACCACCAGGGGTCACTACTAACAAAAAGCATCCACTCCACTTCTAAATCCAGCCCCTAGAGTTGAGCAGAAGCATAAGATTCCCCACTGCTTCATTCCATTTTCCATTAGATTACAGATGTAAATTGTTTTTGATGGTATGGTCTGTGCAGATTGAAATATTCAGAGCATATTCTGACTTTTAGTTAACACATCTGTAAGCAATTTGGCCATCACTGAATTCAACGTTTATCTCAATCGTAATAGAGAAGGATAATGACAAATATAGTTTACAATGTTATTAAGTACATCATTTTATTTAATTGTGTGAATAAAAGGAATCGTCTCCCCGTCGGGGAATTGAACCCCGGTCTCCCGCGTGACAGGCGGGGATACTGACCACTATACTAACGAGGACATATTGGCTTCAGTTCAACAGTGCTCACCTCCATGAGGTTAGGGCATGCCCTCAATCAATTCACAGTATTGTAATAGGCAGCTTTGCTTCTTTTGGTTAGGAGAAGCAATCTTTTTTCATAAATGATTACAAATCAGAAATTCCTAGCCAAAAATAATCTGCTTTAATAAGAAATGATTGATTAAAATAAATACCTATTTATCGATCTGTCTATCTATCTTTCTATCTATCTATGTATATGTATATATATATATATATATATATATACAATCAGCTCACTTTACCATTTGCAGCTTATAACCATTTACCACCAGGGGTCACTATTAACAAAAAGCATCCACTCCACTTCTAAATCTAGCCCCTAGAGTTGAGCAGAAGCATAAGATTCCCCACTGCTTCATTCCATTTTCCATTAGATTATAGATGTAAATTGTTTTTGATGGTATGGTCTGTGCAGATTGAAATATTCAGAGCATATTCTGACTTTTAGTTAACACATCTGTAAGCAATTTGGCCATCACTGAATTCAACGTTTATCTCAATCGTAATAGACAAGGATAATGACAAATATAGTTTACAATGTTATTAAGTACATCATTTTATTTAATTGTGTGAATAAAAGGAATCGTCTCCCCGTCGGGGAATTGAACCCCGGTCTCCCGCGTGACAGGCGGGGATACTGACCACTATACTAACGAGGACATATTGGCTTCAGTTCAACAGTGCTCACCTTCATGAGGTTAGGGCATGCCCTCAATCAATTCACAGTATTGTAATAGGCAGCTTTGCTTCTTTTGGTTAGGAGAAGTAATCTTTTTTCATAAATGATTACAAATCAGAAATTCCTAGCCAAAAATAATCTGCTTTAATAAGAAATGATTGATTAAAATAAATACCTATTTATCAATCTGTCTATCTATCTTTCTATCTATCTATGTATATGTATATATATATATATATATATATATATATATATATATACAATCAGCTCACTTTACCATTTGCAGCTTATAACCATTTACCACCAGGGGTCACTACTAACAAAAAGCATCCACTCCACTTCTAAATCCAGCCCCTAGAGTTGAGCAGAAGCATAAGATTCCCCACTGCTTCATTCCATTTTCCATTAGATTACAGATGTAAATTGTTTTTGATGGTATGGTCTGTGCAGATTGAAATATTCAGAGCATATTCTGACTTTTAGTTATCACATCTGTAAGCAATTTGGCCATCACTGAATTCAACGTTTATCTCAATCGTAATAGACAAGGATAATGACAAATATAGTTTACAATGTTATTAAGTACATCATTTTATTTAATTGTGTGAATAAAAGGAATCGTCTCCCCGTCGGGGAATTGAACCCCGGTCTCCCGCGTGACAGGCGGGGATACTGACCACTATACTAACGAGGACATATTGGCTTCAGTTCAACAGTGCTCACCTCCATGAGGTTAGGGCATGCCCTCAATCAATTCACAGTATTGTAATAGGCAGCTTTGCTTCTTTTGGTTAGGAGAAGCAATCTTTTTTCATAAATGATTACAAATCAGAAATTCCTAGCCAAAAATAATCTGCTTTAATAAGAAATGATTGATTAAAATAAATACCTATTTATCGATCTGTCTATCTATCTTTCTATCTATCTATGTATATGTATATATATATATATATATATATATATATATATATATATATATATATACAATCAGCTCACTTTAACATTTGCAGCTTATAACCATTTACCACCAGGGGTCACTACTAACAAAAAGCATCCACTCCACTTCTAAATCCAGCCCCTAGAGTTGAGCAGAAGCATAAGATTCCCCACTGCTTCATTCCATTTTCCATTAGATTACAGATGTCAATTGTTTTTGATGGTATGGTCTGTGCAGATTGAAATATTCAGAGCATATTCTGACTTTTAGTTAACACATCTGTAAGCAATTTGGCCATCACTGAATTCAACGTTTATCTCAATCGTAATAGAGAAGGATAATGACAAATATAGTTTACAATGTTATTAAGTACATCATTTTATTTAATTGTGTGAATAAAAGGAATCGTCTCCCCGTCGGGGAATTGAACCCCGGTCTCCCGCGTGACAGGCGGGGATACTGACCACTATACTAACGAGGACATATTGGCTTCAGTTCAACAGTGCTCACCTCCATGAGGTTAGGGCATGCCCTCAATCAATTCACAGTATTGTAATAGGCAGCTTTGCTTCTTTTGGTTAGGAGAAGCAATCTTTTTTCATAAATGATTACAAATCAGAAATTCCTAGCCAAAAATAATCTGCTTTAATAAGAAATGATTGATTAAAATAAATACCTATTTATCGATCTGTCTATCTATCTTTCTATCTATCTATGTATATGTATATATATATATATATATATATACAATCAGCTCACTTTACCATTTGCAGCTTATAACCATTTACCACCAGGGGTCACTATTAACAAAAAGCATCCACTCCACTTCTAAATCTAGCCCCTAGAGTTGAGCAGAAGCATAAGATTCCCCACTGCTTCATTCCATTTTCCATTAGATTATAGATGTAAATTGTTTTTGATGGTATGGTCTGTGCAGATTGAAATATTCAGAGCATATTCTGACTTTTAGTTAACACATCTGTAAGCAATTTGGCCATCACTGAATTCAACGTTTATCTCAATCGTAATAGACAAGGATAATGACAAATATAGTTTACAATGTTATTAAGTACATCATTTTATTTAATTGTGTGAATAAAAGGAATCGTCTCCCCGTCGGGGAATTGAACCCCGGTCTCCCGCGTGACAGGCGGGGATACTGACCACTATACTAACGAGGACATATTGGCTTCAGTTCAACAGTGCTCACCTTCATGAGGTTAGGGCATGCCCTCAATCAATTCACAGTATTGTAATAGGCAGCTTTGCTTCTTTTGGTTAGGAGAAGTAATCTTTTTTCATAAATGATTACAAATCAGAAATTCCTAGCCAAAAATAATCTGCTTTAATAAGAAATGATTGATTAAAATAAATACCTATTTATCGATCTGTCTATCTATCTTTCTATCTATCTATGTATATGTATATATATATATATATATATATATATATATATATATATATACAATCAGCTCACTTTAACATTTGCAGCTTATAACCATTTACCACCAGGGGTCACTACTAACAAAAAGCATCCACTCCACTTCTAAATCCAGCCCCTAGAGTTGAGCAGAAGCATAAGATTCCCCACTGCTTCATTCCATTTTCCATTAGATTACAGATGTAAATTGTTTTTGATGGTATGGTCTGTGCAGATTGAAATATTCAGAGCATATTCTGACTTTTAGTTAACACATCTGTAAGCAATTTGGCCATCACTGAATTCAACGTTTATCTCAATCGTAATAGAGAAGGATAATGACAAATATAGTTTACAATGTTATTAAGTACATCATTTTATTTAATTGTGTGAATAAAAGGAATCGTCTCCCCGTCGGGGAATTGAACCCCGGTCTCCCGCGTGACAGGCGGGGATACTGACCACTATACTAACGAGGACATATTGGCTTCAGTTCAACAGTGCTCACCTCCATGAGGTTAGGGCATGCCCTCAATCAATTCACAGTATTGTAATAGGCAGCTTTGCTTCTTTTGGTTAGGAGAAGCAATCTTTTTTCATAAATGATTACAAATCAGAAATTCCTAGCCAAAAATAATCTGCTTTAATAAGAAATGATTGATTAAAATAAATACCTATTTATCGATCTGTCTATCTATCTTTCTATCTATCTATGTATATGTATATATATATATATATATATATATACAATCAGCTCACTTTACCATTTGCAGCTTATAACCATTTACCACCAGGGGTCACTATTAACAAAAAGCATCCACTCCACTTCTAAATCTAGCCCCTAGAGTTGAGCAGAAGCATAAGATTCCCCACTGCTTCATTCCATTTTCCATTAGATTATAGATGTAAATTGTTTTTGATGGTATGGTCTGTGCAGATTGAAATATTCAGAGCATATTCTGACTTTTAGTTAACACATCTGTAAGCAATTTGGCCATCACTGAATTCAACGTTTATCTCAATCGTAATAGACAAGGATAATGACAAATATAGTTTACAATGTTATTAAGTACATCATTTTATTTAATTGTGTGAATAAAAGGAATCGTCTCCCCGTCGGGGAATTGAACCCCGGTCTCCCGCGTGACAGGCGGGGATACTGACCACTATACTAACGAGGACATATTGGCTTCAGTTCAACAGTGCTCACCTTCATAAGGTTAGGGCATGCCCTCAATCAATTCACAGTATTGTAATAGGCAGCTTTGCTTCTTTTGGTTAGGAGAAGTAATCTTTTTTCATAAATGATTACAAATCAGAAATTCCTAGCCAAAAATAATCTGCTTTAATAAGAAATGATTGATTAAAATAAATACCTATTTATCGATCTGTCTATCTATCTTTCTATCTATCTATGTATATGTATATATATATATATATATATATATATATATATATATACAATCAGCTCACTTTACCATTTGCAGCTTATAACCATTTACCACCAGGGGTCACTACTAACAAAAAGCATCCACTCCACTTCTAAATCCAGCCCCTAGAGTTGAGCAGAAGCATAAGATTCCCCACTGCTTCATTCCATTTTCCATTAGATTACAGATGTAAATTGTTTTTGATGGTATGGTCTGTGCAGATTGAAATATTCAGAGCATATTCTGACTTTTAGTTATCACATCTGTAAGCAATTTGGCCATCACTGAATTCAACGTTTATCTCAATCGTAATAGACAAGGATAATGACAAATATAGTTTACAATGTTATTAAGTACATCATTTTATTTAATTGTGTGAATAAAAGGAATCGTCTCCCCGTCGGGGAATTGAACCCCGGTCTCCCGCGTGACAGGCGGGGATACTGACCACTATACTAACGAGGACATATTGGCTTCAGTTCAACAGTGCTCACCTCCATGAGGTTAGGGCATGCCCTCAATCAATTCACAGTATTGTAATAGGCAGCTTTGCTTCTTTTGGTTAGGAGAAGCAATCTTTTTTCATAAATGATTACAAATCAGAAATTCCTAGCCAAAAATAATCTGCTTTAATAAGAAATGATTGATTAAAATAAATACCTATTTATCGATCTGTCTATCTATCTTTCTATCTATCTATGTATATGTATATATATATATATATATATATATATATATATATATATATATATATACAATCAGCTCACTTTAACATTTGCAGCTTATAACCATTTACCACCAGGGGTCACTACTAACAAAAAGCATCCACTCCACTTCTAAATCCAGCCCCTAGAGTTGAGCAGAAGCATAAGATTCCCCACTGCTTCATTCCATTTTCCATTAGATTACAGATGTCAATTGTTTTTGATGGTATGGTCTGTGCAGATTGAAATATTCAGAGCATATTCTGACTTTTAGTTAACACATCTGTAAGCAATTTGGCCATCACTGAATTCAACGTTTATCTCAATCGTAATAGACACGGATAATGACAAATATAGTTTACAATGTTATAAAGTACATCATTTTATTTAATTGTGTGAATAAAAGGAATCGTCTCCCCGTCGGGGAATTGAACCCCGGTCTCCCGCGTGACAGGCGGGGATACTGACCACTATACTAACGAGGACATATTGGCTTCAGTTCAACAGTGCTCACCTCCATGAGGTTAGGGCATGCCCTCAATCAATTCACAGTATTGTAATAGGCAGCTTTGCTTCTTTTGGTTAGGAGAAGCAATCTTTTTTCATAAATGATTACAAATCAGAAATTCCTAGCCAAAAATAATCTGCTTTAATAAGAAATGATTGATTAAAATAAATACCTATTTATCGATCTGTCTATCTATCTTTCTATCTATCTATGTATATGTATATATATATATATATATATATACAATCAGCTGACTTTACCATTTGCAGCTTATAACCATTTACCACCAGGGGTCACTATTAACAAAAAGCATCCACTCCACTTCTAAATCTAGCCCCTAGAGTTGAGCAGAAGCATAAGATTCCCCACTGCTTCATTCCATTTTCCATTAGATTATAGATGTAAATTGTTTTTGATGGTATGGTCTGTGCAGATTGAAATATTCAGAGCATATTCTGACTTTTAGTTAACACATCTGTAAGCAATTTGGCCATCACTGAATTCAACGTTTATCTCAATCGTAATAGACAAGGATAATGACAAATATAGTTTACAATGTTATTAAGTACATCATTTTATTTAATTGTGTGAATAAAAGGAATCGTCTCCCCGTCGGGGAATTGAACCCCGGTCTCCCGCGTGACAGGCGGGGATACTGACCACTATACTAACGAGGACATATTGGCTTCAGTTCAACAGTGCTCACCTTCATGAGGTTAGGGCATGCCCTCAATCAATTCACAGTATTGTAATAGGCAGCTTTGCTTCTTTTGGTTAGGAGAAGTAATCTTTTTTCATAAATGATTACAAATCAGAAATTCCTAGCCAAAAATAATCTGCTTTAATAAGAAATGATTGATTAAAATAAATACCTATTTATCGATCTGTCTATCTATCTTTCTATCTATCTATGTATATGTATATATATATATATATATATATATATATATATATATATATATATATATATACAATCAGCTCACTTTACCATTTGCAGCTTATAACCATTTACCACCAGGGGTCACTATTAACAAAAAGCATCCACTCCACTTCTAAATCTAGCCCCTAGAGTTGAGCAGAAGCATAAGATTCCCCACTGCTTCATTCCATTTTCCATTAGATTATAGATGTAAATTGTTTTTGATGGTATGGTCTGTGCAGATTGAAATATTCAGAGCATATTCTGACTTTTAGTTAACACATCTGTAAGCAATTTGGCCATCACTGAATTCAACGTTTATCTCAATCGTAATAGACACGGATAATGACAAATATAGTTTACAATGTTATAAAGTACATCATTTTATTTAATTGTGTGAATAAAAGGAATCGTCTCCCCGTCGGGGAATTGAACCCCGGTCTCCCGCGTGACAGGCGGGGATACTGACCACTATACTAACGAGGACATATTGGCTTCAGTTCAACAGTGCTCACCTCCATGAGGTTAGGGCATGCCCTCAATCAATTCACAGTATTGTAATAGGCAGCTTTGCTTCTTTTGGTTAGGAGAAGCAATCTTTTTTCATAAATGATTACAAATCAGAAATTCCTAGCCAAAAATAATCTGCTTTAATAAGAAATGATTGATTAAAATAAATACCTATTTATCGATCTGTCTATCTATCTTTCTATCTATCTATGTATATGTATATATATATATATATATATATATATATATATATATATATACAATCAGCTCACTTTACCATTTGCAGCTTATAACCATTTACCACCAGGGGTCACTACTAACAAAAAGCATCCACTCCACTTCTAAATCCAGCCCCTAGAGTTGAGCAGAAGCATAAGATTCCCCACTGCTTCATTCCATTTTCCATTAGATTACAGATGTAAATTGTTTTTGATGGTATGGTCTGTGCAGATTGAAATATTCAGAGCATATTCTGACTTTTAGTTATCACATCTGTAAGCAATTTGGCCATCACTGAATTCAACGTTTATCTCAATCATAATAGACAAGGATAATGACAAATATAGTTTACAATGTTATTAAGTACATCATTTTATTTAATTGTGTGAATAAAAGGAATCGTCTCCCCGTCGGGGAATTGAACCCCGGTCTCCCGCGTGACAGGCGGGGATACTGACCACTATACTAACGAGGACATATTGGCTTCAGTTCAACAGTGCTCACCTCCATGAGGTTAGGGCATGCCCTCAATCAATTCACAGTATTGTAATAGGCAGCTTTGCTTCTTTTGGTTAGGAGAAGCAATCTTTTTTCATAAATGATTACAAATCAGAAATTCCTAGCCAAAAATAATCTGCTTTAATAAGAAATGATTGATTAAAATAAATACCTATCTATCGATCTGTCTATCTATCTTTCTATCTATCTATGTATATGTATATATATATATATATATATATACAATCAGCTCACTTTAACATTTGCAGCTTATAACCATTTACCACCAGGGGTCACTACTAACAAAAAGCATCCACTCCACTTCTAAATCCAGCCCCTAGAGTTGAGCAGAAGCATAAGATTCCCCACTGCTTCATTCCATTTTCCATTAGATTACAGATGTAAATTGTTTTTGATGGTATGGTCTGTGCAGATTGAAATATTCAGAGCATATTCTGACTTTTAGTTAACACATCTGTAAGCAATTTGGCCATCACTGAATTCAACGTTTATCTCAATCGTAATAGAGAAGGATAATGACAAATATAGTTTACAATGTTATTAAGTACATCATTTTATTTAATTGTGTGAATAAAAGGAATCGTCTCCCCGTCGGGGAATTGAACCCCGGTCTCCCGCGTGACAGGCGGGGATACTGACCACTATACTAACAAGGACATATTGGCTTCAGTTCAACAGTGCTCACCTCCATGAGGTTAGGGCATGCCCTCAATCAATTCACAGTATTGTAATAGGCAGCTTTGCTTCTTTTGGTTAGGAGAAGCAATCTTTTTTCATAAATGATTACAAATCAGAAATTCCTAGCCAAAAATAATCTGCTTTAATAAAAAATGATTGATTAAAATAAATACCTATTTATCGATCTGTCTATCTATCTTTCTATCTATCTATGTATATGTATATATATATATATATATATATATATATATATATATACAATCAGCTCACTTTACCATTTGCAGCTTATAACCATTTACCACCAGGGGTCACTACTAACAAAAAGCATCCACTCCACTTCTAAATCCAGCCCCTAGAGTTGAGCAGAAGCATAAGATTCCCCACTGCTTCATTCCATTTTCCATTAGATTACAGATGTAAATTGTTTTTGATGGTATGGTCTGTGCAGATTGAAATATTCAGAGCATATTCTGACTTTTAGTTATCACATCTGTAAGCAATTTGGCCATCACTGAATTCAACGTTTATCTCAATCATAATAGACAAGGATAATGACAAATATAGTTTACAATGTTATTAAGTACATCATTTTATTTAATTGTGTGAATAAAAGGAATCGTCTCCCCGTCGGGGAATTGAACCCCGGTCTCCCGCGTGACAGGCGGGGATACTGACCACTATACTAACGAGGACATATTGGCTTCAGTTCAACAGTGCTCACCTCCATGAGGTTAGGGCATGCCCTCAATCAATTCACAGTATTGTAATAGGCAGCTTTGCTTCTTTTGGTTAGGAGAAGCAATCTTTTTTCATAAATGATTACAAATCAGAAATTCCTAGCCAAAAATAATCTGCTTTAATAAGAAATGATTGATTAAAATAAATACCTATCTATCGATCTGTCTATCTATCTTTCTATCTATCTATGTATATGTATATATATATATATATATATATACAATCAGCTCACTTTAACATTTGCAGCTTATAACCATTTACCACCAGGGGTCACTACTAACAAAAAGCATCCACTCCACTTCTAAATCCAGCCCCTAGAGTTGAGCAGAAGCATAAGATTCCCCACTGCTTCATTCCATTTTCCATTAGATTACAGATGTAAATTGTTTTTGATGGTATGGTCTGTGCAGATTGAAATATTCAGAGCATATTCTGACTTTTAGTTAACACATCTGTAAGCAATTTGGCCATCACTGAATTCAACGTTTATCTCAATCGTAATAGAGAAGGATAATGACAAATATAGTTTACAATGTTATTAAGTACATCATTTTATTTAATTGTGTGAATAAAAGGAATCGTCTCCCCGTCGGGGAATTGAACCCCGGTCTCCCGCGTGACAGGCGGGGATACTGACCACTATACTAACAAGGACATATTGGCTTCAGTTCAACAGTGCTCACCTCCATGAGGTTAGGGCATGCCCTCAATCAATTCACAGTATTGTAATAGGCAGCTTTGCTTCTTTTGGTTAGGAGAAGCAATCTTTTTTCATAAATGATTACAAATCAGAAATTCCTAGCCAAAAATAATCTGCTTTAATAAAAAATGATTGATTAAAATAAATACCTATTTATCGATCTGTCTATCTATCTTTCTATCTATCTATGTATATGTATATATATATATATATATATATATATACAATCAGCTCACTTTACCATTTGCAGCTTATAACCATTTACCACCAGGGGTCACTACTAACAAAAAGCATCCACTCCACTTCTAAATCCAGCCCCTAGAGTTGAGCAGAAGCATAAGATTCCCCACTGCTTCATTCCATTTTCCATTAGATTACAGATGTAAATTGTTTTTGATGGTATTGTCTGTGCAGATTGAAATATTCAGAGCATATTCTGACTTTTAGTTATCACATCTGTAAGCAATTTGGCCATCACTGAATTCAACGTTTATCTCAATCGTAATAGACAAGGATAATGACAAATATAGTTTACAATGTTATTAAGTACATCATTTTATTTAATTGTGTGAATAAAAGGAATCGTCTCCCCGTCTGGGAATTGAACCCCGGTCTCCCGCGTGACAGGCGGGGATACTGACCACTATACTAACGAGGACATATTGGCTTCAGTTCAACAGTGCTCACCTCCATGAGGTTAGGGCATGCCCTCAATCAATTCACAGTATTGTAATAGGCAGCTTTGCTTCTTTTGGTTAGGAGAAGCAATCTTTTTTCATAAATGATTACAAATCAGAAATTCCTAGCCAAAAATAATCTGCTTTAATAAGAAATGATTGATTAAAATAAATACCTATTTATCGATCTGTCTATCTATCTTTCTATCTATCTATGTATATGTATATATATATATATATATATATATATATATATATATATATATACAATCAGCTCACTTTAACATTTGCAGCTTATAACCATTTACCACCAGGGGTCACTACTAACAAAAAGCATCCACTCCACTTCTAAATCCAGCCCCTAGAGTTGAGCAGAAGCATAAGATTCCCCACTGCTTCATTCCATTTTCCATTAGATTACAGATGTAAATTGTTTTTGATGGTATGGTCTGTGCAGATTGAAATATTCAGAGCATATTCTGACTTTTAGTTAACACATCTGTAAGCAATTTGGCCATCACTGAATTCAACGTTTATCTCAATCATAATAGAGAAGGATAATGACAAATATAGTTTACAATGTTATTAAGTACATCATTTTATTTAATTGTGTGAATAAAAGGAATCGTCTCCCCGTCGGGGAATTGAACCCCGGTCTCCCGCGTGACAGGCGGGGATACTGACCACTATACTAACAAGGACATATTGGCTTCAGTTCAACAGTGCTCACCTCCATGAGGTTAGGGCATGCCCTCAATCAATTCACAGTATTGTAATAGGCAGCTTTGCTTCTTTTGGTTAGGAGAAGTAATCTTTTTTCATAAATGATTACAAATCAGAAATTCCTAGCCAAAAATAATCTGCTTTAATAAGAAATGATTGATTAAAATAAATACCTATTTATCGATCTGTCTATCTATCTTTCTATCTATCTATGTATATGTATATATATATATATATATATACAATCAGCTCACTTTACCATTTGCAGCTTATAACCATTTACCACCAGGGGTCACTACTAACAAAAAGCATCCACTCCACTTCTAAATCCAGCCCCTAGAGTTGAGCAGAAGCATAAGATTCCCCACTGCTTCATTCCATTTCCATTAGATTATAGATGTAAATTGTTTTTGATGGTATGGTCTGTGCAGATTGAAATATTCAGAGCATATTCTGACTTTTAGTTAACACATCTGTAAGCAATTTGGCCATCACTGAATTCAACGTTTATCTCAATCGTAATAGACAAGGATAATGACAAATATAGTTTACAATGTTATTAAGTACATCATTTTATTTAATTGTGTGAATAAAAGGAATCGTCTCCCCGTCGGGGAATGGAACCCCGGTCTCCCACGTGACAGGCGGGGATACTGACCACTATACTAACGAGGACATATTGGCTTCAGTTCAACAGTGCTCACCTCCATGAGGTTAGGGCATGCCCTCAATCAATTCACAGTATTGTAATAGGCAGCTTTGCTTCTTTTGGTTAGGAGAAGCAATCTTTTTTCATAAATGATTACAAATCAGAAATTTCTAGCCAAAAATAATCTGCTTTAATAAGAAATGATTGATTAAAATAAATACCTATTTATCGATCTGTCTATCTATCTGTCTATCTATCTTTCTATCTATCTATGTATATGTATATATATATATATATATATATACAATCAGCTCACTTTACCATTTGCAGCTTATAACCATTTACCACCAGGGGTCACTATTAACAAAAAGCATCCACTCCACTTCTAAATCTAGCCCCTAGAGTTGAGCAGAAGCATAAGATTCCCCACTGCTTCATTCCATTTTCCATTAGATTATAGATGTAAATTGTTTTTGATGGTATGGTCTGTGCAGATTGAAATATTCAGAGCATATTCTGACTTTTAGTTAACACATCTGTAAGCAATTTGGCCATCACTGAATTCAACGTTTATCTCAATCGTAATAGACAAGGATAATGACAAATACAGTTTACAATGTTATTAAGTACATCATTTTATTTAATTGTGTGAATAAAAGGAATCGTCTCCCCGTCGGGGAATTGAACCCCGGTCTCCCGCGTGACAGGCGGGGATACTGACCACTATACTAACGAGGACATATTGGCTTCAGTTCAACAGTGCTCACCTCCATGAGGTTAGGGCATGCCCTCAATCAATTCACAGTATTGTAATAGGCAGCTTTGCTTCTTTTGGTTAGGAGAAGTAATCTTTTTTCATAAATGATTACAAATCAGAAATTCCTAGCCAAAAATAATCTGCTTTAATAAGAAATGATTGATTAAAATAAATACCTATTTATCGATCTGTCTATCTATCTTTCTATCTATCTATGTATATGTATATATATATATATATATATACAATCAGCTCACTTTACCATTTGCAGCTTATAACCATTTACCACCAGGGGTCACTACTAACAAAAAGCATCCACTCCACTTCTAAATCCAGCCCCTAGAGTTGAGCAGAAGCATAAGATTCCCCACTGCTTCATTCCATTTCCATTAGATTATAGATGTAAATTGTTTTTGATGGTATGGTCTGTGCAGATTGAAATATTCAGAGCATATTCTGACTTTTAGTTAACACATCTGTAAGCAATTTGGCCATCACTGAATTCAACGTTTATCTCAATCGTAATAGACAAGGATAATGACAAATATAGTTTACAATGTTATTAAGTACATCATTTTATTTAATTGTGTGAATAAAAGGAATCGTCTCCCCGTCGGGGAATGGAACCCCGGTCTCCCACGTGACAGGCGGGGATACTGACCACTATACTAACGAGGACATATTGGCTTCAGTTCAACAGTGCTCACCTCCATGAGGTTAGGGCATGCCCTCAATCAATTCACAGTATTGTAATAGGCAGCTTTGCTTCTTTTGGTTAGGAGAAGCAATCTTTTTTCATAAATGATTACAAATCAGAAATTTCTAGCCAAAAATAATCTGCTTTAATAAGAAATGATTGATTAAAATAAATACCTATTTATCGATCTGTCTATCTATCTTTCTATCTATCTATCTATGTATATATATATATATATATATATATATATATATATATATATATATATACAATCAGCTCACTTTACCATTTGCAGCTTATAACCATTTACCACCAGGGGTCACTATTAACAAAAAGCATCCACTCCACTTCTAAATCTAGCCCCTAGAGTTGAGCAGAAGCATAAGATTCCCCACTGCTTCATTCCATTTTCCATTAGATTATAGATGTAAATTGTTTTTGATGGTATGGTCTGTGCAGATTGAAATATTCAGAGCATATTCTGACTTTTAGTTAACACATCTGTAAGCAATTTGGCCATCACTGAATTCAACGTTTATCTCAATCGTAATAGACACGGATAATGACAAATATAGTTTACAATGTTATTAAGTACATCATTTTATTTAATTGTGTGAATAAAAGGAATCGTCTCCCCGTCGGGGAATTGAACCCCGGTCTCCCGTGTGACAGGCGGGGATACTGACCACTATACTAACGAGGACATATTGGCTTCAGTTCAACAGTGCTCACCTCCATGAGGTTAGGGCATGCCCTCAATCAATTCACAGTATTGTAATAGGCAGCTTTGCTTCTTTTGGTTAGGAGAAGCAATCTTTTTTCATAAATGATTACAAATCAGAAATTCCTAGCCAAAAATAATCTGCTTTAATAAGAAATGATTGATTAAAATAAATACCTATTTATCGATCTGTCTATCTATCTTTCTATCTATCTATGTATATGTATATATATATATATATATATATATATATATATATATATATATATATATATATATACAATCAGCTCACTTTACCATTTGCAGCTTATAACCATTTACCACCAGGGGTCACTACTAACAAAAAGCATCCACTCCACTTCTAAATCCAGCCCCTAGAGTTGAGCAGAAGCATAAGATTCCCCACTGCTTCATTCCATTTTCCATTAGATTACAGATGTAAATTGTTTTTGATGGTATGGTCTGTGCAGATTGAAATATTCAGAGCATATTCTGACTTTTAGTTATCACATCTGTAAGCAATTTGGCCATCACTGAATTCAACGTTTATCTCAATCGTAATAGACAAGGATAATGACAAATATAGTTTACAATGTTATTAAGTACATCATTTTATTTAATTGTGTGAATAAAAGGAATCGTCTCCCCGTCGGGGAATTGAACCCCGGTCTCCCGCGTGACAGGCGGGGATACTGACCACTATACTAACGAGGACATATTGGCTTCAGTTCAACAGTGCTCACCTCCATGAGGTTAGGGCATGCCCTCAATCAATTCACAGTATTGTAATAGGCAGCTTTGCTTCTTTTGGTTAGGAGAAGCAATCTTTTTTCATAAATGATTACAAATCAGAAATTCCTAGCCAAAAATAATCTGCTTTAATAAGAAATGATTGATTAAAATAAATACCTATTTATCGATCTGTCTATCTATCTTTCTATCTATCTATGTATATGTATATATATATATATATATATATATATATATATATACAATCAGCTCACTTTAACATTTGCAGCTTATAACCATTTACCACCAGGGGTCACTACTAACAAAAAGCATCCACTCCACTTCTAAATCCAGCCCCTAGAGTTGAGCAGAAGCATAAGATTCCCCACTGCTTCATTCCATTTTCCATTAGATTACAGATGTAAATTGTTTTTGATGGTATGGTCTGTGCAGATTGAAATATTCAGAGCATATTCTGACTTTTAGTTAACACATCTGTAAGCAATTTGGCCATCACTGAATTCAACGTTTATCTCAATCGTAATAGAGAAGGATAATGACAAATATAGTTTACAATGTTATTAAGTACATCATTTTATTTAATTGTGTGAATAAAAGGAATCGTCTCCCCGTCGGGGAATTGAACCCCGGTCTCCCGCGTGACAGGCGGGGATACTGACCACTATACTAACGAGGACATATTGGCTTCAGTTCAACAGTGCTCACCTCCATGAGGTTAGGGCATGCCCTCAATCAATTCACAGTATTGTAATAGGCAGCTTTGCTTCTTTTGGTTAGGAGAAGCAATCTTTTTTCATAAATGATTACAAATCAGAAATTCCTAGCCAAAAATAATCTGCTTTAATAAGAAATGATTGATTAAAATAAATACCTATTTATCGATCTGTCTATCTATCTTTCTATCTATCTATGTATATGTATATATATATATATATATATATATATATATATACAATCAGCTCACTTTAACATTTGCAGCTTATAACCATTTACCACCAGGGGTCACTACTAACAAAAAGCATCCACTCCACTTCTAAATCCAGCCCCTAGAGTTGAGCAGAAGCATAAGATTCCCCACTGCTTCATTCCATTTTCCATTAGATTACAGATGTAAATTGTTTTTGATGGTATGGTCTGTGCAGATTGAAATATTCAGAGCATATTCTGACTTTTAGTTAACACATCTGTAAGCAATTTGGCCATCACTGAATTCAACGTTTATCTCAATCGTAATAGAGAAGGATAATGACAAATATAGTTTACAATGTTATTAAGTACATCATTTTATTTAATTGTGTGAATAAAAGGAATCGTCTCCCCGTCGGGGAATTGAACCCCGGTCTCCCGCGTGACAGGCGGGGATACTGACCACTATACTAACGAGGACATATTGGCTTCAGTTCAACAGTGCTCACCTCCATGAGGTTAGGGCATGCCCTCAATCAATTCACAGTATTGTAATAGGCAGCTTTGCTTCTTTTGGTTAGGAGAAGCAATCTTTTTTCATAAATGATTACAAATCAGAAATTCCTAGCCAAAAATAATCTGCTTTAATAAGAAATGATTGATTAAAATAAATACCTATTTATCGATCTGTCTATCTATCTTTCTATCTATCTATGTATATGTATATATATATATATATATATATACAATCAGCTCACTTTACCATTTGCAGCTTATAACCATTTACCACCAGGGGTCACTATTAACAAAAAGCATCCACTCCACTTCTAAATCTAGCCCCTAGAGTTGAGCAGAAGCATAAGATTCCCCACTGCTTCATTCCATTTTCCATTAGATTATAGATGTAAATTGTTTTTGATGGTATGGTCTGTGCAGATTGAAATATTCAGAGCATATTCTGACTTTTAGTTAACACATCTGTAAGCAATTTGGCCATCACTGAATTCAACGTTTATCTCAATCGTAATAGACAAGGATAATGACAAATATAGTTTACAATGTTATTAAGTACATCATTTTATTTAATTGTGTGAATAAAAGGAATCTTCTCCCCGTCGGGGAATTGAACCCCGGTCTCCCGCGTGACAGGCGGGGATACTGACCACTATACTAACGAGGACATATTGGCTTCAGTTCAACAGTGCTCACCTCCATGAGGTTAGGGCATGCCCTCAATCAATTCACAGTATTGTAATAGGCAGCTTTGCTTCTTTTGGTTAGGAGAAGCAATCTTTTTTCATAAATGATTACAAATCAGAAATTCCTAGCCAAAAATAATCTGCTTTAATAAGAAATGATTGATTAAAATAAATACCTATTTATCGATCTGTCTATCTATCTTTCTATCTATCTATGTATATGTATATATATATATATATATATATATATATATACAATCAGCTCACTTTAACATTTGCAGCTTATAACCATTTACCACCAGGGGTCACTACTAACAAAAAGCATCCACTCCACTTCTAAATCCAGCCCCTAGAGTTGAGCAGAAGCATAAGATTCCCCACTGCTTCATTCCATTTTCCATTAGATTACAGATGTAAATTGTTTTTGATGGTATGGTCTGTGCAGATTGAAATATTCAGAGCATATTCTGACTTTTAGTTAACACATCTGTAAGCAATTTGGCCATCACTGAATTCAACGTTTATCTCAATCGTAATAGAGAAGGATAATGACAAATATAGTTTACAATGTTATTAAGTACATCATTTTATTTAATTGTGTGAATAAAAGGAATCGTCTCCCCGTCGGGGAATTGAACCCCGGTCTCCCGCGTGACAGGCGGGGATACTGACCACTATACTAACGAGGACATATTGGCTTCAGTTCAACAGTGCTCACCTCCATGAGGTTAGGGCATGCCCTCAATCAATTCACAGTATTGTAATAGGCAGCTTTGCTTCTTTTGGTTAGGAGAAGCAATCTTTTTTCATAAATGATTACAAATCAGAAATTCCTAGCCAAAAATAATCTGCTTTAATAAGAAATGATTGATTAAAATAAATACCTATTTATCGATCTGTCTATCTATCTTTCTATCTATCTATGTATATGTATATATATATATATATATATATATATATATATACAATCAGCTCACTTTAACATTTGCAGCTTATAACCATTTACCACCAGGGGTCACTACTAACAAAAAGCATCCACTCCACTTCTAAATCCAGCCCCTAGAGTTGAGCAGAAGCATAAGATTCCCCACTGCTTCATTCCATTTTCCATTAGATTACAGATGTAAATTGTTTTTGATGGTATGGTCTGTGCAGATTGAAATATTCAGAGCATATTCTGACTTTTAGTTAACACATCTGTAAGCAATTTGGCCATCACTGAATTCAACGTTTATCTCAATCGTAATAGAGAAGGATAATGACAAATATAGTTTACAATGTTATTAAGTACATCATTTTATTTAATTGTGTGAATAAAAGGAATCGTCTCCCCGTCGGGGAATTGAACCCCGGTCTCCCGCGTGACAGGCGGGGATACTGACCACTATACTAACGAGGACATATTGGCTTCAGTTCAACAGTGCTCACCTCCATGAGGTTAGGGCATGCCCTCAATCAATTCACAGTATTGTAATAGGCAGCTTTGCTTCTTTTGGTTAGGAGAAGCAATCTTTTTTCATAAATGATTACAAATCAGAAATTCCTAGCCAAAAATAATCTGCTTTAATAAGAAATGATTGATTAAAATAAATACCTATTTATCGATCTGTCTATCTATCTTTCTATCTATCTATGTATATGTATATATATATATATATATATATACAATCAGCTCACTTTACCATTTGCAGCTTATAACCATTTACCACCAGGGGTCACTACTAACAAAAAGCATCCACTCCACTTCTAAATCCAGCCCCTAGAGTTGAGCAGAAGCATAAGATTCCCCACTGCTTCATTCCATTTTCCATTAGATTACAGATGTAAATTGTTTTTGATGGTATGGTCTGTGCAGATTGAAATATTCAGAGCATATTCTGACTTTTAGTTAACACATCTGTAAGCAATTTGGCCATCACTGAATTCAACGTTTATCTCAATCGTAATAGAGAAGGATAATGACAAATATAGTTTACAATGTTATTAAGTACATCATTTTATTTAATTGTGTGAATAAAAGGAATCGTCTCCCCGTCGGGGAATTGAACCCCGGTCTCCCGCGTGACAGGCGGGGATACTGACCACTATACTAACGAGGACATATTGGCTTCAGTTCAACAGTGCTCACCTCCATGAGGTTAGGGCATGCCCTCAATCAATTCACAGTATTGTAATAGGCAGCTTTGCTTCTTTTGGTTAGGAGAAGCAATCTTTTTTCATAAATGATTACAAATCAGAAATTCCTAGCCAAAAATAATCTGCTTTAATAAGAAATGATTGATTAAAATAAATACCTATTTATCGATCTGTCTATCTATCTTTCTATCTATCTATGTATATGTATATATATATATATATATATATATATATATATATATATATATATATACAATCAGCTCACTTTAACATTTGCAGCTTATAACCATTTACCACCAGGGGTCACTACTAACAAAAAGCATCCACTCCACTTCTAAATCCAGCCCCTAGAGTTGAGCAGAAGCATAAGATTCCCCACTGCTTCATTCCATTTTCCATTAGATTACAGATGTAAATTGTTTTTGATGGTATGGTCTGTGCAGATTGAAATATTCAGAGCATATTCTGACTTTTAGTTAACACATCTGTAAGCAATTTGGCCATCACTGAATTCAACGTTTATCTCAATCATAATAGAGAAGGATAATGACAAATATAGTTTACAATGTTATTAAGTACATCATTTTATTTAATTGTGTGAATAAAAGGAATCGTCTCCCCGTCGGGGAATTGAACCCCGGTCTCCCGCGTGACAGGCGGGGATACTGACCACTATACTAACAAGGACATATTGGCTTCAGTTCAACAGTGCTCACCTCCATGAGGTTAGGGCATGCCCTCAATCAATTCACAGTATTGTAATAGGCAGCTTTGCTTCTTTTGGTTAGGAGAAGTAATCTTTTTTCATAAATGATTACAAATCAGAAATTCCTAGCCAAAAATAATCTGCTTTAATAAGAAATGATTGATTAAAATAAATACCTATTTATCGATCTGTCTATCTATCTTTCTATCTATCTATGTATATGTATATATATATATATATATATATACAATCAGCTCACTTTACCATTTGCAGCTTATAACCATTTACCACCAGGGGTCACTACTAACAAAAAGCATCCACTCCACTTCTAAATCCAGCCCCTAGAGTTGAGCAGAAGCATAAGATTCCCCACTGCTTCATTCCATTTCCATTAGATTATAGATGTAAATTGTTTTTGATGGTATGGTCTGTGCAGATTGAAATATTCAGAGCATATTCTGACTTTTAGTTAACACATCTGTAAGCAATTTGGCCATCACTGAATTCAACGTTTATCTCAATCGTAATAGACAAGGATAATGACAAATATAGTTTACAATGTTATTAAGTACATCATTTTATTTAATTGTGTGAATAAAAGGAATCGTCTCCCCGTCGGGGAATTGAACCCCGGTCTCCCACGTGACAGGCGGGGATACTGACCACTATACTAACGAGGACATATTGGCTTCAGTTCAACAGTGCTCACCTCCATGAGATTAGGGCATGCCCTCAATCAATTCACAGTATTGTAATAGGCAGCTTTGCTTCTTTTGGTTAGGAGAAGCAATCTTTTTTCATAAATGATTACAAATCAGAAATTTCTAGCCAAAAATAATCTGCTTTAATAAGAAATGATTGATTAAAATAAATACCTATTTATCGATCTGTCTATCTATCTTTCTATCTATCTATCTATGTATATATATATATATATATATATATATATATATATATATATATACAATCAGCTCACTTTACCATTTGCAGCTTATAACCATTTACCACCAGGGGTCACTATTAACAAAAAGCATCCACTCCACTTCTAAATCTAGCCCCTAGAGTTGAGCAGAAGCATAAGATTCCCCACTGCTTCATTCCATTTTCCATTAGATTATAGATGTAAATTGTTTTTGATGGTATGGTCTGTGCAGATTGAAATATTCAGAGCATATTCTGACTTTTAGTTAACACATCTGTAAGCAATTTGGCCATCACTGAATTCAACGTTTATCTCAATCGTAATAGACACGGATAATGACAAATATAGTTTACAATGTTATTAAGTACATCATTTTATTTAATTGTGTGAATAAAAGGAATCGTCTCCCCGTCGGGGAATTGAACCCCGGTCTCCCGTGTGACAGGCGGGGATACTGACCACTATACTAACGAGGACATATTGGCTTCAGTTCAACAGTGCTCACCTCCATGAGGTTAGGGCATGCCCTCAATCAATTCACAGTATTGTAATAGGCAGCTTTGCTTCTTTTGGTTAGGAGAAGCAATCTTTTTTCATAAATGATTACAAATCAGAAATTCCTAGCCAAAAATAATCTGCTTTAATAAGAAATGATTGATTAAAATAAATACCTATTTATCGATCTGTCTATCTATCTTTCTATCTATCTATGTATATGTATATATATATATATATATATATATATATATATATATATATATATACAATCAGCTCACTTTACCATTTGCAGCTTATAACCATTTACCACCAGGGGTCACTACTAACAAAAAGCATCCACTCCACTTCTAAATCCAGCCCCTAGAGTTGAGCAGAAGCATAAGATTCCCCACTGCTTCATTCCATTTTCCATTAGATTACAGATGTAAATTGTTTTTGATGGTATGGTCTGTGCAGATTGAAATATTCAGAGCATATTCTGACTTTTAGTTATCACATCTGTAAGCAATTTGGCCATCACTGAATTCAACGTTTATCTCAATCGTAATAGACAAGGATAATGACAAATATAGTTTACAATGTTATTAAGTACATCATTTTATTTAATTGTGTGAATAAAAGGAATCGTCTCACCGTCGGGGAATTGAACCCCGGTCTCCCGCGTGACAGGCGGGGATACTGACCACTATACTAACGAGGACATATTGGCTTCAGTTCAACAGTGCTCACCTCCATGAGGTTAGGGCATGCCCTCAATCAATTCACAGTATTGTAATAGGCAGCTTTGCTTCTTTTGGTTAGGAGAAGCAATCTTTTTTCATAAATGATTACAAATCAGAAATTCCTAGCCAAAAATAATCTGCTTTAATAAGAAATGATTGATTAAAATAAATACCTATTTATCGATCTGTCTATCTATCTTTCTATCTATCTATGTATATGTATATATATATATATATATATATATATATATATATATACAATCAGCTCACTTTAACATTTGCAGCTTATAACCATTTACCACCAGGGGTCACTACTAACAAAAAGCATCCACTCCACTTCTAAATCCAGCCCCTAGAGTTGAGCAGAAGCATAAGATTCCCCACTGCTTCATTCCATTTTCCATTAGATTACAGATGTAAATTGTTTTTGATGGTATGGTCTGTGCAGATTGAAATATTCAGAGCATATTCTGACTTTTAGTTAACACATCTGTAAGCAATTTGGCCATCACTGAATTCAACGTTTATCTCAATCGTAATAGAGAAGGATAATGACAAATATAGTTTACAATGTTATTAAGTACATCATTTTATTTAATTGTGTGAATAAAAGGAATCGTCTCCCCGTCGGGGAATTGAACCCCGGTCTCCCGCGTGACAGGCGGGGATACTGACCACTATACTAACGAGGACATATTGGCTTCAGTTCAACAGTGCTCACCTCCATGAGGTTAGGGCATGCCCTCAATCAATTCACAGTATTGTAATAGGCAGCTTTGCTTCTTTTGGTTAGGAGAAGCAATCTTTTTTCATAAATGATTACAAATCAGAAATTCCTAGCCAAAAATAATCTGCTTTAATAAGAAATGATTGATTAAAATAAATACCTATTTATCGATCTGTCTATCTATCTTTCTATCTATCTATGTATATGTATATATATATATATATATATATATATATACAATCAGCTCACTTTAACATTTGCAGCTTATAACCATTTACCACCAGGGGTCACTACTAACAAAAAGCATCCACTCCACTTCTAAATCCAGCCCCTAGAGTTGAGCAGAAGCATAAGATTCCCCACTGCTTCATTCCATTTTCCATTAGATTACAGATGTAAATTGTTTTTGATGGTATGGTCTGTGCAGATTGAAATATTCAGAGCATATTCTGACTTTTAGTTAACACATCTGTAAGCAATTTGGCCATCACTGAATTCAACGTTTATCTCAATCGTAATAGAGAAGGATAATGACAAATATAGTTTACAATGTTATTAAGTACATCATTTTATTTAATTGTGTGAATAAAAGGAATCGTCTCCCCGTCGGGGAATTGAACCCCGGTCTCCCGCGTGACAGGCGGGGATACTGACCACTATACTAACGAGGACATATTGGCTTCAGTTCAACAGTGCTCACCTCCATGAGGTTAGGGCATGCCCTCAATCAATTCACAGTATTGTAATAGGCAGCTTTGCTTCTTTTGGTTAGGAGAAGCAATCTTTTTTCATAAATGATTACAAATCAGAAATTCCTAGCCAAAAATAATCTGCTTTAATAAGAAATGATTGATTAAAATAAATACCTATTTATCGATCTGTCTATCTATCTTTCTATCTATCTATGTATATGTATATATATATATATATACATATATACAATCAGCTCACTTTACCATTTGCAGCTTATAACCATTTACCACCAGGGGTCACTACTAACAAAAAGCATCCACTCCACTTCTAAATCTAGCCCCTAGAGTTGAGCAGAAGCATAAGATTCCCCACTGCTTCATTCCATTTCCATTAGATTATAGATGTAAATTGTTTTTGATGGTATGGTCTGTGCAGATTGAAATATTCAGAGCATATTCTGACTTTTAGTTAACACATCTGTAAGCAATTTGGCCATCACTGAATTCAACGTTTATCTCAATCGTAATAGACAAGGATAATGACAAATATAGTTTACAATGTTATTAAGTACATCATTTTATTTAATTGTGTGAATAAAAGGAATCGTCTCCCCGTCGGGGAATTGAACCCCGGTCTCCCGCGTGACAGGCGGGGATACTGACCACTATACTAACGAGGACATATTGTCTTCAGTTCAACAGTGCTCACCTTCATGAGGTTAGGGCATGCCCTCAATCAATTCACAGTATTGTAATAGGCAGCTTTGCTTCTTTTGGTTAGGAGAAGTAATCTTTTTTCATAAATGATTACAAATCAGAAATTCCTAGCCAAAAATAATCTGCTTTAATAAGAAATGATTGATTAAAATAAATACCTATTTATCGATCTGTCTATCTATCTTTCTATCTATCTATGTATATGTATATATATATATATATATATATATATATACAATCAGCTCACTTTACCATTTGCAGCTTATAACCATTTACCACCAGGGGTCACTACTAACAAAAAACATCCACTCCACTTCTAAATCCAGCCCCTAGAGTTGAGCAGAAGCATAAGATTCCCCACTGCTTCATTCCATTTTCCATTAGATTACAGATGTAAATTGTTTTTGATGGTATGGTCTGTGCAGATTGAAATATTCAGAGCATATTCTGACTTTTAGTTAACACATCTGTAAGCAATTTGGCCATCACTGAATTCAACGTTTATCTCAATCGTAATAGAGAAGGATAATGACAAATATAGTTTACAATGTTATTAAGTACATCATTTTATTTAATTGTGTGAATAAAAGGAATCGTCTCCCCGTCGGGGAATTGAACCCCGGTCTGCCGCGTGACAGGCGGGGATACTGACCACTATACTAACGAGGACATATTGGCTTCAGTTCAACAGTGCTCACCTCCATGAGGTTAGGGCATGCCCTCAATCAATTCACAGTATTGTAATAGGCAGCTTTGCTTCTTTTGGTTAGGAGAAGCAATCTTTTTTCATAAATGATTACAAATCAGAAATTCCTAGCCAAAAATAATCTGCTTTAATAAGAAATGATTGATTAAAATAAATACCTATTTATCGATCTGTCTATCTATCTTTCTATCTATCTATGTATATGTATATATATATATATATATATATATATATACAATCAGCTCACTTTACCATTTGTAGCTTATAACCATTTACCACCAGGGGTCACTACTAACAAAAAGCATCCACTCCACTTCTAAATCTAGCCCCTAGAGTTGAGCAGAAGCATAAGATTCCCCACTGCTTCATTCCATTTCCATTAGATTATAGATGTAAATTGTTTTTGATGGTATGGTCTGTGCAGATTGAAATATTCAGAGCATATTCTGACTTTTAGTTAACACATCTGTAAGCAATTTGGCCATCACTGAATTCAACGTTTATCTCAATCGTAATAGACAAGGATAATGACAAATATAGTTTACAATGTTATTAAGTACATCATTTTATTTAATTGTGTGAATAAAAGGAATCGTCTCCCCGTCGGGGAATTGAACCCCGGTCTCCCGCGTGACTGGCGGGGATACTGACCACTATACTAACGAGGACATATTGGCTTCAGTTCAACAGTGCTCACCTCCATGAGGTTAGGGCATGCCCTCAATCAATTCACAGTATTGTAATAGGCAGCTTTGCTTCCTTTGGTTAGGAGAAGCAATCTTTTTTCATAAATGATTACAAATCAGAAATTCCTAGCCAAAAATAATCTGCTTTAATAAGAAATGATTGATTAAAATAAATACCTATTTATCGATCTGTCTATCTATCTTTCTATCTATCTATGTATATGTATATATATATATATATATATATATACAATCAGCTCACTTTACCATTTGCAGCTTATAACCATTTACCACCAGGGGTCACTACTAACAAAAAGCATCCACTCCACTTCTAAATCTAGCCCCTAGAGTTGAGCAGAAGCATAAGATTCCCCACTGCTTCATTCCATTTCCATTAGATTATAGATGTAAATTGTTTTTGATGGTATGGTCTGTGCAGATTGAAATATTCAGAGCATATTCTGACTTTTAGTTAACACATCTGTAAGCAATTTGGCCATCACTGAATTCAACGTTTATCTCAATCGTAATAGACAAGGATAATGACAAATATAGTTTACAATGTTATTAAGTACATCATTTTATTTAATTGTGTGAATAAAAGGAAGCGTCTCCCCGTCGGGGAATTGAACCCCGGTCTCCCGCGTGACAGGCGGGGATACTGACCACTATACTAACGAGGACATATTGGCTTCAGTTCAACAGTGCTCACCTCCATGAGGTTAGGGCATGCCCTCAATCAATTCACAGTATTGTAATAGGCAGCTTTGCTTCTTTTGGTTAGGAGAAGCAATCTTTTTTCATAAATGATTACAAATCAGAAATTCCTAGCCAAAAATAATCTGCTTTAATAAGAAATGATTGATTAAAATAAATACCTATTTATCGATCTGTCTATCTATCTTTCTATCTATCTATGTATATGTATATATATATATATATATATATACAATCAGCTCACTTTACCATTTGCAGCTTATAACCATTTACCACCAGGGGTCACTACTAACAAAAAGCATCCACTCCACTTCTAAATCTAGCCCCTAGAGTTGAGCAGAAGCATAATATTCCCCACTGCTTCATTCCATTTCCATTAGATTATAGATGTAAATTGTTTTTGATGGTATGGTCTGTGCAGATTGAAATATTCAGAGCATATTCTGACTTTTAGTTAACACATCTGTAAGCAATTTGGCCATCACTGAATTCAACGTTTATCTCAATCGTAATAGACAAGGATAATGACAAATATAGTTTACAATGTTATTAAGTACATCATTTTATTTAATTGTGTGAATAAAAGGAATCGTCTCCCCGTCGGGGAATTGAACCCCGGTCTCCCGCGTGACAGGCGGGGATACTGACCACTATACTAACGAGGACATATTGGCTTCAGTTCAACAGTGCTCGCCTCCATGAGGTTAGGGCATGCCCTCAATCAATTCACAGTATTGTAATAGGCAGCTTTGCTTCTTTTGGTTAGGAGAAGCAATCTTTTTTCATAAATGATTACAAATCAGAAATTCCTAGCCAAAAATAATCTGCTTTAATAAGAAATGATTGATTAAAATAAATACCTATTTATCGATCTGTCTATCTATCTTTCTATCTATCTATGTATATGTATATATATATATATATATATATATACAATCAGCTCACTTTACCATTTGCAGCTTATAACCATTTACCACCAGGGGTCACTACTAACAAAAAGCATCCACTCCACTTCTAAATCTAGCCCCTAGAGTTGAGCAGAAGCATAAGATTCCCCACTGCTTCATTCCATTTCCATTAGATTATAGATGTAAATTGTTTTTGATGGTATGGTCTGTGCAGATTGAAATATTCAGAGCATATTCTGACTTTTAGTTAACACATCTGTAAGCAATTTGGCCATCACTGAATTCAACGTTTATCTCAATCGTAATAGACAAGGATAATGACAAATATAGTTTACAATGTTATTAAGTACATCATTTTAATTGTGTGAATAAAAGGAATCGTCTCCCCGTCGGGGAATTGAACCCCGGTCTCCCGCGTGACAGGCGGGGATACTGACCACTATACTAACGAGGACATATTGGCTTCAGTTCAACAGTGCTCACCTCCATGAGGTTAGGGCATGCCCTCAATCAATTCACAGTATTGTAATAGGCAGCTTTGCTTCCTTTGGTTAGGAGAAGCAATCTTTTTTCATAAATGATTACAAATCAGAAATTCCTAGCCAAAAATAATCTGCTTTAATAAGAAATGATTGATTAAAATAAATACCTATTTATCGATCTGTCTATCTATCTTTCTATCTATCTATGTATATGTATATATATATATATATATATATACAATCAGCTCACTTTACCATTTGCAGCTTATAACCATTTACCACCAGGGGTCACTACTAACAAAAAGCATCCACTCCACTTCTAAATCTAGCCCCTAGAGTTGAGCAGAAGCATAATATTCCCCACTGCTTCATTCCATTTCCATTAGATTATAGATGTAAATTGTTTTTGATGGTATGGTCTGTGCAGATTGAAATATTCAGAGCATATTCTGACTTTTAGTTAACACATCTGTAAGCAATTTGGCCATCACTGAATTCAACGTTTATCTCAATCGTAATAGACAAGGATAATGACAAATATAGTTTACAATGTTATTAAGTACATCATTTTATTTAATTGTGTGAATAAAAGGAATCGTCTCCCCGTCGGGGAATTGAACCCCGGTCTCCCGCGTGACAGGCGGGGATACTGACCACTATACTAACGAGGACATATTGTCTTCAGTTCAACAGTGCTCACCTTCATGAGGTTAGGGCATGCCCTCAATCAATTCACAGTATTGTAATAGGCAGCTTTGCTTCTTTTGGTTAGGAGAAGCAATCTTTTTTCATAAATGATTACAAATCAGAAATTCCTAGCCAAAAATAATCTGCTTTAATAAGAAATGATTGATTAAAATAAATACCTATCTATCGATCTGTCTATCTATCTTTCTATCTATCTATGTATATGTATATATATATATATATATATATATATATATACTATCAGCTCACTTTACCATTTGCAGCTTATAACCATTTACCACCAGGGGTCACTACTAACAAAAAGCATCCACTCCACTTCTAAATCTAGCCCCTAGAGTTGAGCAGAAGCATAAGATTCCCCACTGCTTCATTCCATTTCCATTAGATTATAGATGTAAATTTTTTTTGATGGTATGGTCTGTGCAGATTGAAATATTCAGAGCATATTCTGACTTTTAGTTAACACATCTGTAAGCAATTTGGCCATCACTGAATTCAACGTTTATCTCAATCGTAATAGACAAGGATAATGACAAATATAGTTTACAATGTTATTAAGTACATCATTTTATTTAATTGTGTGAATAAAAGGAATCGTCTCCCCGTCGTGGAATTGAACCCCGGTCTCCCGCGTGACAGGCGGGGATACTGACCACTATACTAACGAGGACATATTGGCTTCAGTTCAACAGTGCTCACCTTCATGAGGTTAGGGCATGCCCTCAATCAATTCACAGTATTGTAATAGGCAGCTTTGCTTCTTTTGGTTAGGAGAAGTAATCTTTTTTCATAAATGATTACAAATCAGAAATTCCTAGCTAAAAATAATCTGCTTTAATAAGAAATGATTGATTAAAATAAATACCTATTTATCGATCTGTCTATCTATCTTTCTATCTATCTATGTATATATATATATATATATATATATATATATATATATATATATATATACAATCAGCTCACTTTACCATTTGCAGCTTATAACCATTTACCACCAGGGGTCACTACTAACAAAAAGCATCCACTCCACTTCTAAATCTAGCCCCTAGAGTTGAGCAGAAGCATAAGATTCCCCACTGCTTCATTCCATTTCCATTAGATTATAGATGTAAATTGTTTTTGATGGTATGGTCTGTGCAGATTGAAATATTCAGAGCATATTCTGACTTTTAGTTAACACATCTGTAAGCAATTTGGCCATCACTGAATTCAACGTTTATCTCAATGGTAATAGAGAAGGATAATGACAAATATAGTTTACAATGTTATTAAGTACATCATTTTATTTAATTGTGTGAATAAAAGGAATCGTCTCCCCGTCGGGGAATTGAACCCCGGTCTCCCGCGTGACAGGCGGGGATACTGACCACTATACTAACGAGGACATATTGGCTTCAGTTCAACAGTGCTCGCCTCCATGAGGTTAGGGCATGCCCTCAATCAATTCACAGTATTGTAATAGGCAGCTTTGCTTCTTTTGGTTAGGAGAAGCAATCTTTTTTCATAAATGATTACAAATCAGAAATTCCTAGCCAAAAATAATCTGCTTTAATAAGAAATGATTGATTAAAATAAATACCTATTTATCGATCTGTCTATCTATCTTTCTATCTATCTATGTATATGTATATATATATATATATATATATATACAATCAGCTCACTTTACCATTTGCAGCTTATAACCATTTACCACCAGGGGTCACTACTAACAAAAAGCATCCACTCCACTTCTAAATCTAGCCCCTAGAGTTGAGCAGAAGCATAAGATTCCCCACTGCTTCATTCCATTTCCATTAGATTATAGATGTAAATTGTTTTTGATGGTATGGTCTGTGCAGATTGAAATATTCAGAGCATATTCTGACTTTTAGTTAACACATCTGTAAGCAATTTGGCCATCACTGAATTCAACGTTTATCTCAATCGTAATAGACAAGGATAATGACAAATATAGTTTACAATGTTATTAAGTACATCATTTTATTTAATTGTGTGAATAAAAGGAATCGTCTCCCCGTCGGGGAATTGAACCCCGGTCTCCCGCGTGACAGGCGGGGATACTGACCACTATACCAACGAGGACATATTGGCTTCAGTTCAACAGTGCTCACCTCCATGAGGTTAGGGCATGCCCTCAATCAATTCACAGTATTGTAATAGGCAGCTTTGCTTCCTTTGGTTAGGAGAAGCAATCTTTTTTCATAAATGATTACAAATCAGAAATTCCTAGCTAAAAATAATCTGCTTTAATAAGAAATGATTGATTAAAATAAATACCTATTTATCGATCTGTCTATCTATCTTTCTATCTATCTATGTATATATATATATATATATATATATATATATATATATACAATCAGCTCACTTTACCATTTGCAGCTTATAACCATTTACCACCAGGGGTCACTACTAACAAAAAGCATCCACTCCACTTCTAAATCTAGCCCCTAGAGTTGAGCAGAAGCATAAGATTCCCCACTGCTTCATTCCATTTCCATTAGATTATAGATGTAAATTGTTTTTGATGGTATGGTCTGTGCAGATTGAAATATTCAGAGCATATTCTGACTTTTAGTTAACACATCTGTAAGCAATTTGGCCATCACTGAATTCAACGTTTATCTCAATCGTAATAGAGAAGGATAATGACAAATATAGTTTACAATGTTATTAAGTACATCATTTTATTTAATTGTGTGAATAAAAGGAATCGTCTCCCCGTCGGGGAATTGAACCCCGGTCTCCCGCGTGACAGGCGGGGATACTGACCACTATACTAACGAGGACATATTGGCTTCAGTTCAACAGTGCTCACCTCCATGAGGTTAGGGCATGCCCTCAATCAATTCACAGTATTGTAATAGGCAGCTTTGCTTCTTTTGGTTAGGAGAAGCAATCATTTTTCATAAATGATTACAAATCAGAAATTCCTAGCCAAAAATAATCTGCTTTAATAAGAAATGATTGATTAAATTAAATACCTATTTATCGATCTGTCTATCTATCTTTCTATCTATCTATGTATATGTATATATATATATATATATATACAATCAGCTCACTTTACCATTTGCAGCTTATAACCATTTACCACCAGGGGTCACTACTAACAAAAAGCATCCACTCCACTTCTAAATCTAGCCCCTAGAGTTGAGCAGAAGCATAAGATTCCCCACTGCTTCATTCCATTTCCATTAGATTATAGATGTAAATTGTTTTTGATGGTATGGTCTGTGCAGATTGAAATATTCAGAGCATATTCTGACTTTTAGTTAACACATCTGTAAGCAATTTGGCCATCACTGAATTCAACGTTTATCTCAATCGTAATAGAGAAGGATAATGACAAATATAGTTTACAATGTTATTAAGTACATCATTTTATTTAATTGTGTGAATAAAAGGAATCGTCTCCCCGTCGGGGAATTGAACCCCGGTCTCCCGCGTGACAGGCGGGGATACTGACCACTATACTAACGAGGACATATTGGCTTCAGTTCAACAGTGCTCACCTCCATGAGGTTAGGGCATGCCCTCAATCAATTCACAGTATTGTAATAGGCAGCTTTGCTTCTTTTGGTTAGGAGAAGCAATCTTTTTTCATAAATGATTACAAATCAGAAATTCCTAGCCAAAAATAATCTGCTTTAATAAGAAATGATTGATTAAAATAAATACCTATTTATCGATCTGTCTATCTATCTTTCTATCTATCTATGTATATGTATATATATATATATATATATATATACAATCAGCTCACTTTACCATTTGCAGCTTATAACCATTTACCACCAGGGGTCACTACTAACAAAAAGCATCCACTCCACTTCTAAATCTAGCCCCTAGAGTTGAGCAGAAGCATAAGATTCCCCACTGCTTCATTCCATTTCCATTAGATTATAGATGTAAATTGTTTTTGATGGTATGGTCTGTGCAGATTGAAATATTCAGAGCATATTCTGACTTTTAGTTAACACATCTGTAAGCAATTTGGCCATCACTGAATTCAACGTTTATCTCAATCGTAATAGACAAGGATAATGACAAATATAGTTTACAATGTTATTAAGTACATCATTTTATTTAATTGTGTGAATAAAAGGAATCGTCTCCCCGTCGGGGAATTGAACCCCGGTCTCCCGCGTGACAGGCGGGGATACTGACCACTATACTAACGAGGACATATTGTCTTCAGTTCAACAGTGCTCACCTTCATGAGGTTAGGGCATGCCCTCAATCAATTCACAGTATTGTAATAGGCAGCTTTGCTTCTTTTGGTTAGGAGAAGTAATCTTTTTTCATAAATGATTACAAATCAGAAATTCCTAGCCAAAAATAATCTGCTTTAATAAGAAATGATTGATTAAAATAAATACCTATTTATCGATCTGTCTATCTATCTTTCTATCTATCTATGTATATGTATATATATATATATATATATATATATATACAATCAGCTCACTTTACCATTTGCAGCTTATAACCATTTACCACCAGGGGTCACTACTAACAAAAAACATCCACTCCACTTCTAAATCCAGCCCCTAGAGTTGAGCAGAAGCATAAGATTCCCCACTGCTTCATTCCATTTTCCATTAGATTACAGATGTAAATTGTTTTTGATGGTATGGTCTGTGCAGATTGAAATATTCAGAGCATATTCTGACTTTTAGTTAACACATCTGTAAGCAATTTGGCCATCACTGAATTCAACGTTTATCTCAATCGTAATAGAGAAGGATAATGACAAATATAGTTTACAATGTTATTAAGTACATCATTTTATTTAATTGTGTGAATAAAAGGAATCGTCTCCCCGTCGGGGAATTGAACCCCGGTCTGCCGCGTGACAGGCGGGGATACTGACCACTATACTAACGAGGACATATTGGCTTCAGTTCAACTGTGCTCACCTCCATGAGGTTAGGGCATGCCCTCAATCAATTCACAGTATTGTAATAGGCAGCTTTGCTTCTTTTGGTTAGGAGAAGCAATCTTTTTTCATAAATGATTACAAATCAGAAATTCCTAGCCAAAAATAATCTGCTTTAATAAGAAATGATTGATTAAAATAAATACCTATTTATCGATCTGTCTATCTATCTTTCTATCTATCTATGTATATGTATATATATATATATATATATATATATATACAATCAGCTCACTTTACCATTTGTAGCTTATAACCATTTACCACCAGGGGTCACTACTAACAAAAAGCATCCACTCCACTTCTAAATCTAGCCCCTAGAGTTGAGCAGAAGCATAAGATTCCCCACTGCTTCATTCCATTTCCATTAGATTATAGATGTAAATTGTTTTTGATGGTATGGTCTGTGCAGATTGAAATATTCAGAGCATATTCTGACTTTTAGTTAACACATCTGTAAGCAATTTGGCCATCACTGAATTCAACGTTTATCTCAATCGTAATAGACAAGGATAATGACAAATATAGTTTACAATGTTATTAAGTACATCATTTTATTTAATTGTGTGAATAAAAGGAATCGTCTCCCCGTCGGGGAATTGAACCCCGGTCTCCCGCGTGACTGGCGGGGATACTGACCACTATACTAACGAGGACATATTGGCTTCAGTTCAACAGTGCTCACCTCCATGAGGTTAGGGCATGCCCTCAATCAATTCACAGTATTGTAATAGGCAGCTTTGCTTCCTTTGGTTAGGAGAAGTAATCTTTTTTCATAAATGATTACAAATCAGAAATTCCTAGCCAAAAATAATCTGCTTTAATAAGAAATGATTGATTAAAATAAATACCTATTTATCGATCTGTCTATCTATCTTTCTATCTATCTATGTATATGTATATATATATATATATATATATATATATACAATCAGCTCACTTTACCATTTGCAGCTTATAACCATTTACCACCAGGGGTCACTACTAACAAAAAGCATCCACTCCACTTCTAAATCCAGCCCCTAGAGTTGAGCAGAAGCATAAGATTCCCCACTGCTTCATTCCATTTTCCATTAGATTACAGATGTAAATTGTTTTTGATGGTATGGTCTGTGCAGATTGAAATATTCAGAGCATATTCTGACTTTTAGTTAACACATCTGTAAGCAATTTGGCCATCACTGAATTCAACGTTTATCTCAATCGTAATAGAGAAGGATAATGACAAATATAGTTTACAATGTTATTAAGTACATCATTTTATTTAATTGTGTGAATAAAAGGAATCGTCTCCCCGTCTGGGAATTGAACCCCGGTCTGCCGCGTGACAGGCGGGGATACTGACCACTATACTAACGAGGACATATTGGCTTCAGTTCAACAGTGCTCACCTCCATGAGGTTAGGGCATGCCCTCAATCAATTCACAGTATTGTAATAGGCAGCTTTGCTTCTTTTGGTTAGGAGAAGCAATCTTTTTTCATAAATGATTACAAATCAGAAATTCCTAGCCAAAAATAATCTGCTTTAATAAGAAATGATTGATTAAAATAAATACCTATTTATCGATCTGTCTATCTATCTTTCTATCTATCTATGTATATGTATATATATATATATATATATATATATATACAATCAGCTCACTTTACCATTTGCAGCTTATAACCATTTACCACCAGGGGTCACTACTAACAAAAAGCATCCACTCCACTTCTAAATCTAGCCCCTAGAGTTGAGCAGAAGCATAAGATTCCCCACTGCTTTATTCCATTTCCATTAGATTATAGATGTAAATTGTTTTTGATGGTATGGTCTGTGCAGATTGAAATATTCAGAGCATATTCTGACTTTTAGTTAACACATCTGTAAGCAATTTGGCCATCACTGAATTCAACGTTTATCTCAATCGTAATAGACAAGGATAATGACAAATATAGTTTACAATGTTATTAAGTACATCATTTTATTTAATTGTGTGAATAAAAGGAATCGTCTCCCCGTCGGGGAATTGAACCCCGGTCTCCCGCGTGACTGGCGGGGATACTGACCACTATACTAACGAGGACATATTGGCTTCAGTTCAACAGTGCTCACCTCCATGAGGTTAGGGCATGCCCTCAATCAATTCACAGTATTGTAATAGGCAGCTTTGCTTCCTTTGGTTAGGAGAAGCAATCTTTTTTCATAAATGATTACAAATCAGAAATTCCTAGCCAAAAATAATCTGCTTTAATAAGAAATGATTGATTAAAATAAATACCTATCTATCGATCTGTCTATCTATCTTTCTATCTATCTATGTATATGTATATATATATATATATATATATATATATATATATATATACTATCAGCTCACTTTACCATTTGCAGCTTATAACCATTTACCACCAGGGGTCACTACTAACAAAAAGCATCCACTCCACTTCTAAATCTAGCCCCTAGAGTTGAGCAGAAGCATAAGATTCCCCACTGCTTCATTCCATTTCCATTAGATTATAGATGTAAATTGTTTTTGATGGTATGGTCTGTGCAGATTGAAATATTCAGAGCATATTCTGACTTTTAGTTAACACATCTGTAAGCAATTTGGCCATCACTGAATTCAACGTTTATCTCAATCGTAATAGAGAAGGATAATGACAAATATAGTTTACAATGTTATTAAGTACATCATTTTATTTAATTGTGTGAATAAAAGGAATCGTCTCCCCGTCGGGGAATTGAACCCCGGTCTCCCGCGTGACAGGCGGGGATACTGACCACTATACTAACGAGGACATATTGGCTTCAGTTCAACAGTGCTCACCTCCATGAGGTTAGGGCATGCCCTCAATCAATTCACAGTATTGTAATAGGCAGCTTTGCTTCTTTTGGTTAGGAGAAGCAATCTTTTTTCATAAATGATTACAAATCAGAAATTCCTAGCCAAAAATAATCTGCTTTAATAAGAAATGATTGATTAAAATAAATACCTATTTATCGATCTGTCTATCTATCTTTCTGTCTATCTATGTATATGTATATATATATATATATATATATATATACAATCAGCTCACTTTACCATTTGCAGCTTATAACCATTTACCACCAGGGGTCACTACTAACAAAAAGCATCCACTCCACTTCTAAATCTAGCCCCTAGAGTTGAGCAGAAGCATAAGATTCCCCACTGCTTCATTCCATTTCCATTAGATTATAGATGTAAATTGTTTTTGATGGTATGGTCTGTGCAGATTGAAATATTCAGAGCATATTCTGACTTTTAGTTAACACATCTGTAAGCAATTTGGCCATCACTGAATTCAACGTTTATCTCAATCGTAATAGAGAAGGATAATGACAAATATAGTTTACAATGTTATTAAGTACATCATTTTATTTAATTGTGTGAATAAAAGGAATCGTCTCCCCGTCGGGGAATTGAACCCCGGTCTGCCGCGTGACAGGCGGGGATACTGACCACTATACTAACGAGGACATATTGGCTTCAGTTCAACAGTGCTCACCTCCATGAGGTTAGGGCATGCCCTCAATCAATTCACAGTATTGTAATAGGCAGCTTTGCTTCTTTTGGTTAGGAGAAGCAATCTTTTTTCATAAATGATTACAAATCAGAAATTCCTAGCCAAAAATAATCTGCTTTAATAAGAAATGATTGATTAAAATAAATACCTATTTATCGATCTGTCTATCTATCTTTCTATCTATCTATGTATATGTATATATATATATATATATATATATATACAATCAGCTCACTTTACCATTTGTAGCTTATAACCATTTACCACCAGGGGTCACTACTAACAAAAAGCATCCACTCCACTTCTAAATCTAGCCCCTAGAGTTGAGCAGAAGCATAAGATTCCCCACTGCTTCATTCCATTTCCATTAGATTATAGATGTAAATTGTTTTTGATGGTATGGTCTGTGCAGATTGAAATATTCAGAGCATATTCTGACTTTTAGTTAACACATCTGTAAGCAATTTGGCCATCACTGAATTCAACGTTTATCTCAATCGTAATAGACAAGGATAATGACAAATATAGTTTACAATGTTATTAAGTACATCATTTTATTTAATTGTGTGAATAAAAGGAATCGTCTCCCCGTCGGGGAATTGAACCCCGGTCTCCCGCGTGACTGGCGGGGATACTGACCACTATACTAACGAGGACATATTGGCTTCAGTTCAACAGTGCTCACCTCCATGAGGTTAGGGCATGCCCTCAATCAATTCACAGTATTGTAATAGGCAGCTTTGCTTCCTTTGGTTAGGAGAAGTAATCTTTTTTCATAAATGATTACAAATCAGAAATTCCTAGCCAAAAATAATCTGCTTTAATAAGAAATGATTGATTAAAATAAATACCTATTTATCGATCTGTCTATCTATCTTTCTATCTATCTATGTATATGTATATATATATATATATATATATATATATATACAATCAGCTCACTTTACCATTTGCAGCTTATAACCATTTACCACCAGGGGTCACTACTAACAAAAAGCATCCACTCCACTTCTAAATCTAGCCCCTAGAGTTGAGCAGAAGCATAAGATTCCCCACTGCTTCATTCCATTTCCATTAGATTATAGATGTAAATTGTTTTTGATGGTATGGTCTGTGCAGATTGAAATATTCAGAGCATATTCTGACTTTTAGTTAACACATCTGTAAGCAATTTGGCCATCACTGAATTCAACGTTTATCTCAATCGTAATAGAGAAGGATAATGACAAATATAGTTTACAATGTTATTAAGTACATCATTTTATTTAATTGTGTGAATAAAAGGAATCGTCTCCCCGTCGGGGAATTGAACCCCGGTCTGCCGCGTGACAGGCGGGGATACTGACCACTATACTAACGAGGACATATTGGCTTCAGTTCAACAGTGCTCACCTCCATGAGGTTAGGGCATGCCCTCAATCAATTCACAGTATTGTAATAGGCAGCTTTGCTTCTTTTGGTTAGGAGAAGCAATCTTTTTTCATAAATGATTACAAATCAGAAATTCCTAGCCAAAAATAATCTGCTTTAATAAGAAATGATTGATTAAAATAAATACCTATTTATCGATCTGTCTATCTATCTTTCTATCTATCTATGTATATGTATATATATATATATATATATATATATACAATCAGCTCACTTTACCATTTGTAGCTTATAACCATTTACCACCAGGGGTCACTACTAACAAAAAGCATCCACTCCACTTCTAAATCTAGCCCCTAGAGTTGAGCAGAAGCATAAGATTCCCCACTGCTTCATTCCATTTCCATTAGATTATAGATGTAAATTGTTTTTGATGGTATGGTCTGTGCAGATTGAAATATTCAGAGCATATTCTGACTTTTAGTTAACACATCTGTAAGCAATTTGGCCATCACTGAATTCAACGTTTATCTCAATCGTAATAGACAAGGATAATGACAAATATAGTTTACAATGTTATTAAGTACATCATTTTATTTAATTGTGTGAATAAAAGGAATCGTCTCCCCGTCGGGGAATTGAACCCCGGTCTCCCGCGTGACAGGCGGGGATACTGACCACTATACTAACGAGGACATATTGGCTTCAGTTCAACAGTGCTCACCTCCATGAGGTTAGGGCATGCCCTCAATCAATTCACAGTATTGTAATAGGCAGCTTTGCTTCCTTTGGTTAGGAGAAGTAATCTTTTTTCATAAATGATTACAAATCAGAAATTCCTAGCCAAAAATAATCTGCTTTAATAAGAAATGATTGATTAAAATAAATACCTATTTATCGATCTGTCTATCTATCTTTCTATCTATCTATGTATATGTATATATATATATATATATATATATATATATATACAATCAGCTCACTTTACCATTTGCAGCTTATAACCATTTACCACCAGGGGTCACTACTAACAAAAAGCATCCACTCCACTTCTAAATCCAGCCCCTAGAGTTGAGCAGAAGCATAAGATTCCCCACTGCTTCATTCCATTTTCCATTAGATTACAGATGTAAATTGTTTTTGATGGTATGGTCTGTGCAGATTGAAATATTCAGAGCATATTCTGACTTTTAGTTAACACATCTGTAAGCAATTTGGCCATCACTGAATTCAACGTTTATCTCAATCGTAATAGAGAAGGATAATGACAAATATAGTTTACAATGTTATTAAGTACATCATTTTATTTAATTGTGTGAATAAAAGGAATCGTCTCCCCGTCGGGGAATTGAACCCCGGTCTCCCGCGTGACAGGCGGGAATACTGACCACTATACTAACGAGGACATATTGGCTTCAGTTCAACAGTGCTCACCTCCATGAGGTTAGGGCATGCCCTCAATCAATTCACAGTATTGTAATAGGCAGCTTTGCTTCTTTTGGTTAGGAGAAGCAATCTTTTTTCATAAATGATTACAAATCAGAAATTCCTAGCCAAAAATAATCTGCTTTAATAAGAAATGATTGATTAAAATAAATACCTATTTATCGATCTGTCTATCTATCTTTCTGTCTATCTATGTATATGTATATATATATATATATATATATATATACAATCAGCTCACTTTACCATTTGCAGCTTATAACCATTTACCACCAGGGGTCACTACTAACAAAAAGCATCCACTCCACTTCTAAATCTAGCCCCTAGAGTTGAGCAGAAGCATAAGATTCCCCACTGCTTCATTCCATTTCCATTAGATTATAGATGTAAATTGTTTTTGATGGTATGGTCTGTGCAGATTGAAATATTCAGAGCATATTCTGACTTTTAGTTAACACATCTGTAAGCAATTTGGCCATCACTGAATTCAACGTTTATCTCAATCGTAATAGAGAAGGATAATGACAAATATAGTTTACAATGTTATTAAGTACATCATTTTATTTAATTGTGTGAATAAAAGGAATCGTCTCCCCGTCGGGGAATTGAACCCCGGTCTGCCGCGTGACAGGCGGGGATACTGACCACTATACTAACGAGGACATATTGGCTTCAGTTCAACAGTGCTCACCTCCATGAGGTTAGGGCATGCCCTCAATCAATTCACAGTATTGTAATAGGCAGCTTTGCTTCTTTTGGTTAGGAGAAGCAATCTTTTTTCATAAATGATTACAAATCAGAAATTCCTAGCCAAAAATAATCTGCTTTAATAAGAAATGATTGATTAAAATAAATACCTATTTATCGATCTGTCTATCTATCTTTCTATCTATCTATGTATATGTATATATATATATATATATATATATATACAATCAGCTCACTTTACCATTTGTAGCTTATAACCATTTACCACCAGGGGTCACTACTAACAAAAAGCATCCACTCCACTTCTAAATCTAGCCCCTAGAGTTGAGCAGAAGCATAAGATTCCCCACTGCTTCATTCCATTTCCATTAGATTATAGATGTAAATTGTTTTTGATGGTATGGTCTGTGCAGATTGAAATATTCAGAGCATATTCTGACTTTTAGTTAACACATCTGTAAGCAATTTGGCCATCACTGAATTCAACGTTTATCTCAATCGTAATAGACAAGGATAATGACAAATATAGTTTACAATGTTATTAAGTACATCATTTTATTTAATTGTGTGAATAAAAGGAATCGTCTCCCCGTCGGGGAATTGAACCCCGGTCTCCCGCGTGACTGGCGGGGATACTGACCACTATACTAACGAGGACATATTGGCTTCAGTTCAACAGTGCTCACCTCCATGAGGTTAGGGCATGCCCTCAATCAATTCACAGTATTGTAATAGGCAGCTTTGCTTCCTTTGGTTAGGAGAAGTAATCTTTTTTCATAAATGATTACAAATCAGAAATTCCTAGCCAAAAATAATCTGCTTTAATAAGAAATGATTGATTAAAATAAATACCTATTTATCGATCTGTCTATCTATCTTTCTATCTATCTATGTATATGTATATATATATATATATATATATATATATATACAATCAGCTCACTTTACCATTTGCAGCTTATAACCATTTACCACCAGGGGTCACTACTAACAAAAAGCATCCACTCCACTTCTAAATCTAGCCCCTAGAGTTGAGCAGAAGCATAAGATTCCCCACTGCTTCATTCCATTTCCATTAGATTATAGATGTAAATTGTTTTTGATGGTATGGTCTGTGCAGATTGAAATATTCAGAGCATATTCTGACTTTTAGTTAACACATCTGTAAGCAATTTGGCCATCACTGAATTCAACGTTTATCTCAATCGTAATAGAGAAGGATAATGACAAATATAGTTTACAATGTTATTAAGTACATCATTTTATTTAATTGTGTGAATAAAAGGAATCGTCTCCCCGTCGGGGAATTGAACCCCGGTCTGCCGCGTGACAGGCGGGGATACTGACCACTATACTAACGAGGACATATTGGCTTCAGTTCAACAGTGCTCACCTCCATGAGGTTAGGGCATGCCCTCAATCAATTCACAGTATTGTAATAGGCAGCTTTGCTTCTTTTGGTTAGGAGAAGCAATCTTTTTTCATAAATGATTACAAATCAGAAATTCCTAGCCAAAAATAATCTGCTTTAATAAGAAATGATTGATTAAAATAAATACCTATTTATCGATCTGTCTATCTATCTTTCTATCTATCTATGTATATGTATATATATATATATATATATATATACAATCAGCTCACTTTACCATTTGTAGCTTATAACCATTTACCACCAGGGGTCACTACTAACAAAAAGCATCCACTCCACTTCTAAATCTAGCCCCTAGAGTTGAGCAGAAGCATAAGATTCCCCACTGCTTCATTCCATTTCCATTAGATTATAGATGTAAATTGTTTTTGATGGTATGGTCTGTGCAGATTGAAATATTCAGAGCATATTCTGACTTTTAGTTAACACATCTGTAAGCAATTTGGCCATCACTGAATTCAACGTTTATCTCAATCGTAATAGACAAGGATAATGACAAATATAGTTTACAATGTTATTAAGTACATCATTTTATTTAATTGTGTGAATAAAAGGAATCGTCTCCCCGTCGGGGAATTGAACCCCGGTCTCCCGCGTGACAGGCGGGGATACTGACCACTATACTAACGAGGACATATTGGCTTCAGTTCAACAGTGCTCACCTCCATGAGGTTAGGGCATGCCCTCAATCAATTCACAGTATTGTAATAGGCAGCTTTGCTTCCTTTGGTTAGGAGAAGTAATCTTTTTTCATAAATGATTACAAATCAGAAATTCCTAGCCAAAAATAATCTGCTTTAATAAGAAATGATTGATTAAAATAAATACCTATTTATCGATCTGTCTATCTATCTTTCTATCTATCTATGTATATGTATATATATATATATATATATATATATATATATACAATCAGCTCACTTTACCATTTGCAGCTTATAACCATTTACCACCAGGGGTCACTACTAACAAAAAGCATCCACTCCACTTCTAAATCCAGCCCCTAGAGTTGAGCAGAAGCATAAGATTCCCCACTGCTTCATTCCATTTTCCATTAGATTACAGATGTAAATTGTTTTTGATGGTATGGTCTGTGCAGATTGAAATATTCAGAGCATATTCTGACTTTTAGTTAACACATCTGTAAGCAATTTGGCCATCACTGAATTCAACGTTTATCTCAATCGTAATAGAGAAGGATAATGACAAATATAGTTTACAATGTTATTAAGTACATCATTTTATTTAATTGTGTGAATAAAAGGAATCGTCTCCCCGTCGGGGAATTGAACCCCGGTCTGCCGCGTGACAGGCGGGAATACTGACCACTATACTAACGAGGACATATTGGCTTCAGTTCAACAGTGCTCACCTCCATGAGGTTAGGGCATGCCCTCAATCAATTCACAGTATTGTAATAGGCAGCTTTGCTTCTTTTGGTTAGGAGAAGCAATCTTTTTTCATAAATGATTACAAATCAGAAATTCCTAGCCAAAAATAATCTGCTTTAATAAGAAATGATTGATTAAAATAAATACCTATTTATCGATCTGTCTATCTATCTTTCTATCTATCTATGTATATGTATATATATATATATATATATATATACAATCAGCTCACTTTACCATTTGCAGCTTATAACCATTTACCACCAGGGGTCACTACTAACAAAAAGCATCCACTCCACTTCTAAATCTAGCCCCTAGAGTTGAGCAGAAGCATAAGATTCCCCACTGCTTCATTCCATTTCCATTAGATTATAGATGTAAATTGTTTTTGATGGTATGGTCTGTGCAGATTGAAATATTCAGAGCATATTCTGACTTTTAGTTAACACATCTGTAAGCAATTTGGCCATCACTGAATTCAACGTTTATCTCAATCGTAATAGACAAGGATAATGACAAATATAGTTTACAATGTTATTAAGTACATCATTTTATTTAATTGTGTGAATAAAAGGAATCGTCTCCCCGTCGGGGAATTGAACCCCGGTCTCCCGCGTGACTGGCGGGGATACTGACCACTATACTAACGAGGACATATTGGCTTCAGTTCAACAGTGCTCACCTCCATGAGGTTAGGGCATGCCCTCAATCAATTCACAGTATTGTAATAGGCAGCTTTGCTTCCTTTGGTTAGGAGAAGCAATCTTTTTTCATAAATGATTACAAATCAGAAATTCCTAGCCAAAAATAATCTGCTTTAATAAGAAATGATTGATTAAAATAAATACCTATCTATCGATCTGTCTATCTATCTTTCTATCTATCTATGTATATGTATATATATATATATATATATATATATATATACTATCAGCTCACTTTACCATTTGCAGCTTATAACCATTTACCACCAGGGGTCACTACTAACAAAAAGCATCCACTCCACTTCTAAATCTAGCCCCTAGAGTTGAGCAGAAGCATAAGATTCCCCACTGCTTCATTCCATTTCCATTAGATTATAGATGTAAATTGTTTTTGATGGTATGGTCTGTGCAGATTGAAATATTCAGAGCATATTCTGACTTTTAGTTAACACATCTGTAAGCAATTTGGCCATCACTGAATTCAACGTTTATCTCAATCGTAATAGAGAAGGATAATGACAAATATAGTTTACAATGTTATTAAGTACATCATTTTATTTAATTGTGTGAATAAAAGGAATCGTCTCCCCGTCGGGGAATTGAACCCCGGTCTCCCGCGTGACAGGCGGGGATACTGACCACTATACTAACGAGGACATATTGGCTTCAGTTCAACAGTGCTCACCTCCATGAGGTTAGGGCATGCCCTCAATCAATTCACAGTATTGTAATAGGCAGCTTTGCTTCTTTTGGTTAGGAGAAGCAATCTTTTTTCATAAATGATTACAAATCAGAAATTCCTAGCCAAAAATAATCTGCTTTAATAAGAAATGATTGATTAAAATAAATACCTATTTATCGATCTGTCTATCTATCTTTCTATCTATCTATGTATATGTATATATATATATATATATATATATATATACAATCAGCTCACTTTACCATTTGCAGCTTATAACCATTTACCACCAGGGGTCACTACTAACAAAAAGCATCCACTCCACTTCTAAATCTAGCCCCTAGAGTTGAGCAGAAGCATAAGATTCCCCACTGCTTCATTCCATTTCCATTAGATTATAGATGTAAATTGTTTTTGATGGTATGGTCTGTGCAGATTGAAATATTCAGAGCATATTCTGACTTTTAGTTAACACATCAGTAAGCAATTTGGCCATCACTGAATTCAACGTTTATCTCAATCGTAATAGAGAAGGATAATGACAAATATAGTTTACAATGTTATTAAGTACATCATTTTATTTAATTGTGTGAATAAAAGGAATCGTCTCCCCGTCGGGGAATTGAACCCCGGTCTCCCGCGTGACAGGCGGGGATACTGACCACTATACTAACGAGGACATATTGGCTTCAGTTCAACAGTGCTCACCTCCATGAGGTTAGGGCATGCCCTCAATCAATTCACAGTATTGTAATAGGCAGCTTTGCTTCTTTTGGTTAGGAGAAGCAATCTTTTTTCATAAATGATTACAAATCAGAAATTCCTAGCCAAAAATAATCTGCTTTAATAAGAAATGATTGATTAAAATAAATACCTATTTATCGATCTGTCTATCTATCTTTCTATCTATCTATGTATATGTATATATATATATATATATATATATATATACAATCAGCTCACTTTACCATTTGCAGCTTATAACCATTTACCACCAGGGGTCACTACTAACAAAAAGCATCCACTCCACTTCTAAATCCAGCCCCTAGAGTTGAGCAGAAGCATAAGATTCCCCACTGCTTCATTCCATTTTCCATTAGATTACAGATGTAAATTGTTTTTGATGGTATGGTCTGTGCAGATTGAAATATTCAGAGCATATTCTGACTTTTAGTTAACACATCTGTAAGCAATTTGGCCATCACTGAATTCAACGTTTATCTCAATCGTAATAGAGAAGGATAATGACAAATATAGTTTACAATGTTATTAAGTACATCATTTTATTTAATTGTGTGAATAAAAGGAATCGTCTCCCCGACGGGGAATTGAACCCCGGTCTGCCGCTTGACAGGCGGGGATACTGACCACTATACTAACGAGGACATATTTGCTTCAGTTCAACAGTGCTCACCTCCATGAGGTTAGGGCATGCCCTCAATCAATTCACAGTATTGTAATAGGCAGCTTTGCTTCTTTTGGTTAGGAGAAGCAATCTTTTTTCATAAATGATTACAAATCAGAAATTCCTAGCCAAAAATAATCTGCTTTAATAAGAAATGATTGATTAAAATAAATACCTATTTATCGATCTGTCTATCTATCTTTCTATCTATCTATGTATATGTATATATATATATATATATATATATACAATCAGCTCACTTTACCATTTGCAGCTTATAACCATTTACCACCAGGGGTCACTACTAACAAAAAGCATCCACTCCACTTCTAAATCTAGCCCCTAGAGTTGAGCAGAAGCATAAGATTCCCCACTGCTTCATTCCATTTCCATTAGATTATAGATGTAAATTGTTTTTGATGGTATGGTCTGTGCAGATTGAAATATTCAGAGCATATTCTGACTTTTAGTTAACACATCTGTAAGCAATTTGGCCATCACTGAATTCAACGTTTATCTCAATCGTAATAGAGAAGGATAATGACAAATATAGTTTACAATGTTATTAAGTACATCATTTTATTTAATTGTGTGAATAAAAGGAATCGTCTCCCCGTCGGGGAATTGAACCCCGGTCTCCCGCGTGACAGGCGGGGATACTGACCACTATACTAACGAGGACATATTGGCTTCAGTTCAACAGTGCTCACCTCCATGAGGTTAGGGCATGCCCTCAATCAATTCACAGTATTGTAATAGGCAGCTTTGCTTCTTTTGGTTAGGAGAAGCAATCTTTTTTCATAAATGATTACAAATCAGAAATTCCTAGCCAAAAATAATCTGCTTTAATAAGAAATGATTGATTAAAATAAATACCTATTTATCGATCTGTCTATCTATCTTTCTATCTATCTATGTATATGTATATATATATATATATATATATATATATATACAATCAGCTCACTTTACCATTTGCAGCTTATAACCATTTACCACCAGGGGTCACTACTAACAAAAAGCATCCACTCCACTTCTAAATCTAGCCCCTAGAGTTGAGCAGAAGCATAAGATTCCCCACTGCTTCATTCCATTTCCATTAGATTATAGATGTAAATTGTTTTTGATGGTATGGTCTGTGCAGATTGAAATATTCAGAGCATATTCTGACTTTTAGTTAACACATCAGTAAGCAATTTGGCCATCACTGAATTCAACGTTTATCTCAATCGTAATAGACAAGGATAATGACAAATATAGTTTACAATGTTATTAAGTACATCATTTTATTTAATTGTGTGAATAAAAGGAATCGTCTCCCCGTCGGGGAATTGAACCCCGGTCTCCCGCGTGACAGGCGGGGATACTGACCACTATACTAACGAGGACATATTGGCTTCAGTTCAACAGTGCTCACCTCCATGAGGTTAGGGCATGCCCTCAATCAATTCACAGTATTGTAATAGGCAGCTTTGCTTCTTTTGGTTAGGAGAAGCAATCTTTTTTCATAAATGATTACAAATCAGAAATTCCTAGCCAAAAATAATCTGCTTTAATAAGAAATGATTGATTAAAATAAATACCTATTTATCGATCTGTCTATCTATCTTTCTATCTATCTATGTATATGTATATATATATATATATATATATATATATATATATACAATCAGCTCACTTTACCATTTGCAGCTTATAACCATTTACCACCAGGGGTCACTACTAACAAAAAGCATCCACTCCACTTCTAAATCCAGCCCCTAGAGTTGAGCAGAAGCATAAGATTCCCCACTGCTTCATTCCATTTTCCATTAGATTACAGATGTAAATTGTTTTTGATGGTATGGTCTGTGCAGATTGAAATATTCAGAGCATATTCTGACTTTTAGTTAACACATCTGTAAGCAATTTGGCCATCACTGAATTCAACGTTTATCTCAATCGTAATAGAGAAGGATAATGACAAATATAGTTTACAATGTTATTAAGTACATCATTTTATTTAATTGTGTGAATAAAAGGAATCGTCTCCCCGACGGGGAATTGAACCCCGTTCTGCCGCTTGACAGGCGGGGATACTGACCACTATACTAACGAGGACATATTTGCTTCAGTTCAACAGTGCTCACCTCCATGAGGTTAGGGCATGCCCTCAATCAATTCACAGTATTGTAATAGGCAGCTTTGCTTCTTTTGGTTAGGAGAAGCAATCTTTTTTCATAAATGATTACAAATCAGAAATTCCTAGCCAAAAATAATCTGCTTTAATAAGAAATGATTGATTAAAATAAATACCTATTTATCGATCTGTCTATCTATCTTTCTATCTATCTATGTATATGTATATATATATATATATATATACAATCAGCTCACTTTACCATTTGCAGCTTATAACCATTTACCACCAGGGGTCACTACTAACAAAAAGCATCCACTCCACTTCTAAATCTAGCCCCTAGAGTTGAGCAGAAGCATAAGATTCCCCACTGCTTCATTCCATTTCCATTAGATTATAGATGTAAATTGTTTTTGATGGTATGGTCTGTGCAGATTGAAATATTCAGAGCATATTCTGACTTTTAGTTAACACATCTGTAAGCAATTTGGCCATCACTGAATTCAACGTTTATCTCAATCGTAATAGACAAGGATAATGACAAATATAGTTTACAATGTTATTAAGTACATCATTTTATTTAATTGTGTGAATAAAAGGAATCGTCTCCCCGTCGGGGAATTGAACCCCGGTCTCCCGCGTGACAGGCGGGGATACTGACCACTATACTAACGAGGACATATTGGCTTCAGTTCAACAGTGCTCACCTCCATGAGGTTAGGGCATGCCCTCAATCAATTCACAGTATTGTAATAGGCAGCTTTGCTTCCTTTGGTTAGGAGAAGCAATCTTTTTTCATAAATGATTACAAATCAGAAATTCCTAGCCAAAAATAATCTGCTTTAATAAGAAATGATTGATTAAAATAAATACCTATCTATCGATCTGTCTATCTATCTTTCTATCTATCTATGTATATGTATATATATATATATATATATATATATATATATATATATACTATCAGCTCACTTTACCATTTGCAGCTTATAACCATTTACCACCAGGGGTCACTACTAACAAAAAGCATCCACTCCACTTCTAAATCTAGCCCCTAGAGTTGAGCAGAAGCATAAGATTCCCCACTGCTTCATTCCATTTCCATTAGATTATAGATGTAAATTTTTTTTGATGGTATGGTCTGTGCAGATTGAAATATTCAGAGCATATTCTGACTTTTAGTTAACACATCTGTAAGCAATTTGGCCATCACTGAATTCAACGTTTATCTCAATCGTAATAGACAAGGATAATGACAAATATAGTTTACAATGTTATTAAGTACATCATTTTATTTAATTGTGTGAATAAAAGGAATCGTCTCCCCGTCGGGGAATTGAACCCCGGTCTCCCGCGTGACAGGCGGGGATACTGACCACTATACTAACGAGGACATATTGTCTTCAGTTCAACAGTGCTCACCTTCATGAGGTTAGGGCATGCCCTCAATCAATTCACAGTATTGTAATAGGCAGCTTTGCTTCTTTTGGTTAGGAGAAGTAATCTTTTTTCATAAATGATTACAAATCAGAAATTCCTAGCCAAAAATAATCTGCTTTAATAAGAAATGATTGATTAAAATAAATACCTATTTATCGATCTGTCTATCTATCTTTCTATCTATCTATGTATATGTATATATATATATATATATATATATATATATATATACAATCAGCTCACTTTACCATTTGCAGCTTATAACCATTTACCACCAGGGGTCACTACTAACAAAAAGCATCCACTCCACTTCTAAATCCAGCCCCTAGAGTTGAGCAGAAGCATAAGATTCCCCACTGCTTCATTCCATTTTCCATTAGATTACAGATGTAAATTGTTTTTGATGGTATGGTCTGTGCAGATTGAAATATTCAGAGCATATTCTGACTTTTAGTTAACACATCTGTAAGCAATTTGGCCATCACTGAATTCAACGTTTATCTCAATCGTAATAGAGAAGGATAATGACAAATATAGTTTACAATGTTATTAAGTACATCATTTTATTTAATTGTGTGAATAAAAGGAATCGTCTCCCCGTCGGGGAATTGAACCCCGGTCTGCCGCGTGACAGGCGGGGATACTGACCACTATACTAACGAGGACATATTGGCTTCAGTTCAACAGTGCTCACCTCCATGAGGTTAGGGCATGCCCTCAATCAATTCACAGTATTGTAATAGGCAGCTTTGCTTCTTTTGGTTAGGAGAAGCAATCTTTTTTCATAAATGATTACAAATCAGAAATTCCTAGCCAAAAATAATCTGCTTTAATAAGAAATGATTGATTAAAATAAATACCTATTTATCGATCTGTCTATCTATCTTTCTATCTATCTATGTATATGTATATATATATATATATATATACAATCAGCTCACTTTACCATTTGCAGCTTATAACCATTTACCACCAGGGGTCACTACTAACAAAAAGCATCCACTCCACTTCTAAATCTAGCCCCTAGAGTTGAGCAGAAGCATAAGATTCCCCACTGCTTCATTCCATTTCCATTAGATTATAGATGTAAATTTTTTTTGATGGTATGGTCTGTGCAGATTGAAATATTCAGAGCATATTCTGACTTTTAGTTAACACATCTGTAAGCAATTTGGCCATCACTGAATTCAACGTTTATCTCAATCGTAATAGACAAGGATAATGACAAATATAGTTTACAATGTTATTAAGTACATCATTTTATTTAATTGTGTGAATAAAAGGAATCGTCTCCCCGTCGGGGAATTGAACCCCGGTCTCCCGCGTGACAGGCGGGGATACTGACCACTATACTAACGAGGACATATTGGCTTCAGTTCAACAGTGCTCACCTTCATGAGGTTAGGGCATGCCCTCAATCAATTCACAGTATTGTAATAGGCAGCTTTGCTTCTTTTGGTTAGGAGAAGCAATCTTTTTTCATAAATGATTACAAATCAGAAATTCCTAGCCAAAAATAATCTGCTTTAATAAGAAATGATTGATTCAAATAAATACCTATCTATCGATCTGTCTATCTATCTTTCTATCTATCTATGTATATGTATATATATATATATATATATATATATATACTATCAGCTCACTTTACCATTTGCAGCTTATAACCATTTACCACCAGGGGTCACTACTAACAAAAAGCATCCACTCCACTTCTAAATCTAGCCCCTAGAGTTGAGCAGAAGCATAAGATTCCCCACTGCTTCATTCCATTTCCATTAGATTATAGATGTAAATTGTTTTTGATGGTATGGTCTGTGCAGATTGAAATATTCAGAGCATATTCTGACTTTTAGTTAACACATCTGTAAGCAATTTGGCCATCACTGAATTCAACGTTTATCTCAATCGTAATAGACAAGGATAATGACAAATATAGTTTACAATGTTATTAAGTACATCATTTTATTTAATTGTGTGAATAAAAGGAATCGTCTCCCCGTCGGGGAATTGAACCCCGGTCTCCCGCGTGACAGGCGGGGATACTGACCACTATACTAACGAGGACATATTGGCTTCAGTTCAACAGTGCTCACCTCCATGAGGTTAGGGCATGCCCTCAATCAATTCACAGTATTGTAATAGGCAGCTTTGCTTCCTTTGGTTAGGAGAAGCAATCTTTTTTCATAAATGATTACAAATCAGAAATTCCTAGCCAAAAATAATCTGCTTTAATAAGAAATGATTGATTAAAATAAATACCTATCTATCGATCTGTCTATCTATCTTTCTATCTATCTATGTATATGTATATATATATATATATATATATATATATATATACTATCAGCTCACTTTACCATTTGCAGCTTATAACCATTTACCACCAGGGGTCACTACTAACAAAAAGCATCCACTCCACTTCTAAATCTAGCCCCTAGAGTTGAGCAGAAGCATAAGATTCCCCACTGCTTCATTCCATTTCCATTAGATTATAGATGTAAATTTTTTTTGATGGTATGGTCTGTGCAGATTGAAATATTCAGAGCATATTCTGACTTTTAGTTAACACATCTGTAAGCAATTTGGCCATCACTGAATTCAACGTTTATCTCAATCGTAATAGACAAGGATAATGACAAATATAGTTTACAATGTTATTAAGTACATCATTTTATTTAATTGTGTGAATAAAAGGAATCGTCTCCCCGTCGGGGAATTGAACCCCGGTCTCCCGCGTGACAGGCGGGGATACTGACCACTATACTAACGAGGACATATTGTCTTCAGTTCAACAGTGCTCACCTTCATGAGGTTAGGGCATGCCCTCAATCAATTCACAGTATTGTAATAGGCAGCTTTGCTTCTTTTGGTTAGGAGAAGTAATCTTTTTTCATAAATGATTACAAATCAGAAATTCCTAGCCAAAAATAATCTGCTTTAATAAGAAATGATTGATTAAAATAAATACCTATTTATCGATCTGTCTATCTATCTTTCTATCTATCTATGTATATGTATATATATATATATATATATATATATATATATACAATCAGCTCACTTTACCATTTGCAGCTTATAACCATTTACCACCAGGGGTCACTACTAACAAAAAGCATCCACTCCACTTCTAAATCCAGCCCCTAGAGTTGAGCAGAAGCATAAGATTCCCCACTGCTTCATTCCATTTTCCATTAGATTACAGATGTAAATTGTTTTTGATGGTATGGTCTGTGCAGATTGAAATATTCAGAGCATATTCTGACTTTTAGTTAACACATCTGTAAGCAATTTGGCCATCACTGAATTCAACGTTTATCTCAATCGTAATAGAGAAGGATAATGACAAATATAGTTTACAATGTTATTAAGTACATCATTTTATTTAATTGTGTGAATAAAAGGAATCGTCTCCCCGTCGGGGAATTGAACCCCGGTCTGCCGCGTGACAGGCGGGGATACTGACCACTATACTAACGAGGACATATTGGCTTCAGTTCAACAGTGCTCACCTCCATGAGGTTAGGGCATGCCCTCAATCAATTCACAGTATTGTAATAGGCAGCTTTGCTTCCTTTGGTTAGGAGAAGCAATCTTTTTTCATAAATGATTACAAATCAGAAATTCCTAGCCAAAAATAATCTGCTTTAATAAGAAATGATTGATTAAAATAAATACCTATCTATCGATCTGTCTATCTATCTTTCTATCTATCTATGTATATGTATATATATATATATATATATATATATATATATACTATCAGCTCACTTTACCATTTGCAGCTTATAACCATTTACCACCAGGGGTCACTACTAACAAAAAGCATCCACTCCACTTCTAAATCTAGCCCCTAGAGTTGAGCAGAAGCATAAGATTCCCCACTGCTTCATTCCATTTCCATTAGATTATAGATGTAAATTTTTTTTGATGGTATGGTCTGTGCAGATTGAAATATTCAGAGCATATTCTGACTTTTAGTTAACACATCTGTAAGCAATTTGGCCATCACTGAATTCAACGTTTATCTCAATCGTAATAGACAAGGATAATGACAAATATAGTTTACAATGTTATTAAGTACATCATTTTATTTAATTGTGTGAATAAAAGGAATCGTCTCCCCGTCGGGGAATTGAACCCCGGTCTCCCGCGTGACAGGCGGGGATACTGACCACTATACTAACGAGGACATATTGTCTTCAGTTCAACAGTGCTCACCTTCATGAGGTTAGGGCATGCCCTCAATCAATTCACAGTATTGTAATAGGCAGCTTTGCTTCTTTTGGTTAGGAGAAGTAATCTTTTTTCATAAATGATTACAAATCAGAAATTCCTAGCCAAAAATAATCTGCTTTAATAAGAAATGATTGATTAAAATAAATACCTATTTATCGATCTGTCTATCTATCTTTCTATCTATCTATGTATATGTATATATATATATATATATATATATATATATATACAATCAGCTCACTTTACCATTTGCAGCTTATAACCATTTACCACCAGGGGTCACTACTAACAAAAAGCATCCACTCCACTTCTAAATCCAGCCCCTAGAGTTGAGCAGAAGCATAAGATTCCCCACTGCTTCATTCCATTTTCCATTAGATTACAGATGTAAATTGTTTTTGATGGTATGGTCTGTGCAGATTGAAATATTCAGAGCATATTCTGACTTTTAGTTAACACATCTGTAAGCAATTTGGCCATCACTGAATTCAACGTTTATCTCAATCGTAATAGAGAAGGATAATGACAAATATAGTTTACAATGTTATTAAGTACATCATTTTATTTAATTGTGTGAATAAAAGGAATCGTCTCCCCGTCGGGGAATTGAACCCCGGTCTGCCGCGTGACAGGCGGGGATACTGACCACTATACTAACGAGGACATATTGGCTTCAGTTCAACAGTGCTCACCTCCATGAGGTTAGGGCATGCCCTCAATCAATTCACAGTATTGTAATAGGCAGCTTTGCTTCCTTTGGTTAGGAGAAGCAATCTTTTTTCATAAATGATTACAAATCAGAAATTCCTAGCCAAAAATAATCTGCTTTAATAAGAAATGATTGATTAAAATAAATACCTATCTATCGATCTGTCTATCTATCTTTCTATCTATCTATGTATATGTATATATATATATATATATATATATATATATATATATATACTATCAGCTCACTTTACCATTTGCAGCTTATAACCATTTACCACCAGGGGTCACTACTAACAAAAAGCATCCACTCCACTTCTAAATCTAGCCCCTAGAGTTGAGCAGAAGCATAAGATTCCCCACTGCTTCATTCCATTTCCATTAGATTATAGATGTAAATTTTTTTTGATGGTATGGTCTGTGCAGATTGAAATATTCAGAGCATATTCTGACTTTTAGTTAACACATCTGTAAGCAATTTGGCCATCACTGAATTCAACGTTTATCTCAATCGTAATAGACAAGGATAATGACAAATATAGTTTACAATGTTATTAAGTACATCATTTTATTTAATTGTGTGAATAAAAGGAATCGTCTCCCCGTCGGGGAATTGAACCCCGGTCTCCCGCGTGACAGGCGGGGATACTGACCACTATACTAACGAGGACATATTGTCTTCAGTTCAACAGTGCTCACCTTCATGAGGTTAGGGCATGCCCTCAATCAATTCACAGTATTGTAATAGGCAGCTTTGCTTCTTTTGGTTAGGAGAAGTAATCTTTTTTCATAAATGATTACAAATCAGAAATTCCTAGCCAAAAATAATCTGCTTTAATAAGAAATGATTGATTAAAATAAATACCTATTTATCGATCTGTCTATCTATCTTTCTATCTATCTATGTATATGTATATATATATATATATATATATATATATATATATACAATCAGCTCACTTTACCATTTGCAGCTTATAACCATTTACCACCAGGGGTCACTACTAACAAAACGCATCCACTCCACTTCTAAATCCAGCCCCTAGAGTTGAGCAGAAGCATAAGATTCCCCACTGCTTCATTCCATTTTCCATTAGATTACAGATGTAAATTGTTTTTGATGGTATGGTCTGTGCAGATTGAAATATTCAGAGCATTTTCTGACTTTTAGTTAACACATCTGTAAGCAATTTGGCCATCACTGAATTCAACGTTTATCTCAATCGTAATAGAGAAGGATAATGACAAATATAGTTTACAATGTTATTAAGTACATCATTTTATTTAATTGTGTGAATAAAAGGAATCGTCTCCCCGTCGGGGAATTGAGCCCCGGTCTGCCGCGTGACAGGCGGGGATACTGACCACTATACTAACGAGGACATATTGGCTTCAGTTCAACAGTGCTCACCTCCATGAGGTTAGGGCATGCCCTCAATCAATTCACAGTATTGTAATAGGCAGCTTTGCTTCTTTTGGTTAGGAGAAGCAATCTTTTTTCATAAATGATTACAAATCAGAAATTCCTAGCCAAAAATAATCTGCTTTAATAAGAAATGATTGATTAAAATAAATACCTATTTATCGATCTGTCTATCTATCTTTCTATCTATCTATGTATATGTATATATATATATATATATATACAATCAGCTCACTTTACCATTTGCAGCTTATAACCATTTACCACCAGGGGTCACTACTAACAAAAAGCATCCACTCCACTTCTAAATCTAGCCCCTAGAGTTGAGCAGAAGCATAAGATTCCCCACTGCTTCATTCCATTTCCATTAGATTATAGATGTAAATTGTTTTTGATGGTATGGTCTGTGCAGATTGAAATATTCAGAGCATATTCTGACTTTTAGTTAACACATCTGTAAGCAATTTGGCCATCACTGAATTCAACGTTTATCTCAATCGTAATAGACAAGGATAATGACAAATATAGTTTACAATGTTATTAAGTACATCATTTTATTTAATTGTGTGAATAAAAGGAATCGTCTCCCCGTCGGGGAATTGAACCCCGGTCTCCCGCGTGACAGGCGGGGATACTGACCACTATACTAACGAGGACATATTGGCTTCAGTTCAACAGTGCTCACCTCCATGAGGTTAGGGCATGCCCTCAATCAATTCACAGTATTGTAATAGGCAGCTTTGCTTCCTTTGGTTAGGAGAAGCAATCTTTTTTCATAAATGATTACAAATCAGAAATTCCTAGCCAAAAATAATCTGCTTTAATAAGAAATGATTGATTAAAATAAATACCTATCTATCGATCTGTCTATCTATCTTTCTATCTATCTATGTATATGTATATATATATATATATATATATATATATATATACTATCAGCTCACTTTACCATTTGCAGCTTATAACCATTTACCACCAGGGGTCACTACTAACAAAAAGCATCCACTCCACTTCTAAATCTAGCCCCTAGAGTTGAGCAGAAGCATAAGATTCCCCACTGCTTCATTCCATTTCCATTAGATTATAGATGTAAATTTTTTTTGATGGTATGGTCTGTGCAGATTGAAATATTCAGAGCATATTCTGACTTTTAGTTAACACATCTGTAAGCAATTTGGCCATCACTGAATTCAACGTTTATCTCAATCGTAATAGACAAGGATAATGACAAATATAGTTTACAATGTTATTAAGTACATCATTTTATTTAATTGTGTGAATAAAAGGAATCGTCTCCCCGTCGGGGAATTGAACCCCGGTCTCCCGCGTGACAGGCGAGGATACTGACCACTATACTAACGAGGACATATTGGCTTCAGTTCAACAGTGCTCACCTTCATGAGGTTAGGGCATGCCCTCAATCAATTCACAGTATTGTAATAGGCAGCTTTGCTTCTTTTGGTTAGGAGAAGTAATCTTTTTTCATAAATGATTACAAATCAGAAATTCCTAGCTAAAAATAATCTGCTTTAATAAGAAATGATTGATTAAAATAAATACCTATTTATCGATCTGTCTATCTATCTTTCTATCTATCTATGTATATATATATATATATATATATATATATATATATATATACAATCAGCTCACTTTACCATTTGCAGCTTATAACCATTTACCACCAGGGGTCACTACTAACAAAAAGCATCCACTCCACTTCTAAATCTAGCCCCTAGAGTTGAGCAGAAGCATAAGATTCCCCACTGCTTCATTCCATTTCCATTAGATTATAGATGTAAATTGTTTTTGATGGTATGGTCTGTGCAGATTGAAATATTCAGAGCATATTCTGACTTTTAGTTAACACATCTGTAAGCAATTTGGCCATCACTGAATTCAACGTTTATCTCAATCGTAATAGAGAAGGATAATGACAAATATAGTTTACAATGTTATTAAGTACATCATTTTATTTAATTGTGTGAATAAAAGGAATCGTCTCCCCGTCGGGGAATTGAACCCCGGTCTCCCGCGTGACAGGCGGGGATACTGACCACTATACTAACGAGGACATATTGGCTTCAGTTCAACAGTGCTCACCTCCATGAGGTTAGGGCATGCCCTCAATCAATTCACAGTATTGTAATAGGCAGCTTTGCTTCTTTTGGTTAGGAGAAGTAATCTTTTTTCATAAATGATTACAAATCAGAAATTCCTAGCTAAAAATAATCTGCTTTAATAAGAAATGATTGATTAAAATAAATACCTATTTATCGATCTGTCTATCTATCTTTCTATCTATCTATGTATATATATATATATATATATATATATATATATATATATACAATCAGCTCACTTTACCATTTGCAGCTTATAACCATTTACCACCAGGGGTCACTACTAACAAAAAGCATCCACTCCACTTCTAAATCTAGCCCCTAGAGTTGAGCAGAAGCATAAGATTCCCCACTGCTTCATTCCATTTCCATTAGATTATAGATGTAAATTGTTTTTGATGGTATGGTCTGTGCAGATTGAAATATTCAGAGCATATTCTGACTTTTAGTTAACACATCTGTAAGCAATTTGGTCATCACTGAATTCAACGTTTATCTCAATCGTAATAGAGAAGGATAATGACAAATATAGTTTACAATGTTATTAAGTACATCATTTTATTTAATTGTGTGAATAAAAGGAATCGTCTCCCCGTCGGGGAATTGAACCCCGGTCTCCCGCGTGACAGGCGGGGATACTGACCACTATACTAACGAGGACATATTGGCTTCAGTTCAACAGTGCTCACCTCCATGAGGTTAGGGCATGCCCTCAATCAATTCACAGTATTGTAATAGGCAGCTTTGCTTCTTTTGGTTAGGAGAAGTAATCTTTTTTCATAAATGATTACAAATCAGAAATTCCTAGCTAAAAATAATCTGCTTTAATAAGAAATGATTGATTAAAATAAATACCTATTTATCGATCTGTCTATCTATCTTTCTATCTATCTATGTATATATATATATATATATATATATATATATATATATATATATATACTATCAGCTCACTTTACCATTTGCAGCTTATAACCATTTACCACCAGGGGTCACTACTAACAAAAAGCATCCACTCCACTTCTAAATCTAGCCCCTAGAGTTGAGCAGAAGCATAAGATTCCCCACTGCTTCATTCCATTTCCATTAGATTATAGATGTACATTTTTTTTGATGGTATGGTCTGTGCAGATTGAAATATTCAGAGCATATTCTGACTTTTAGTTAACACATCTGTAAGCAATTTGGCCATCACTGAATTCAACGTTTATCTCAATCGTAATAGACAAGGATAATGACAAATATAGTTTACAATGTTATTAAGTACATCATTTTATTTAATTGTGTGAATAAAAGGAATCGTCTCCCCGTCGGGGAATTGAACCCCGGTCTCCCGCGTGACAGGCGGGGATACTGACCACTATACTAACGAGGACATATTGGCTTCAGTTCAACAGTGCTCACCTCCATGAGGTTAGGGCATGCCCTCAATCAATTCACAGTATTGTAATAGGCAGCTTTGCTTCTTTTGGTTAGGAGAAGTAATCTTTTTTCATAAATGATTACAAATCAGAAATTCCTAGCTAAAAATAATCTGCTTTAATAAGAAATGATTGATTAAAATAAATACCTATTTATCGATCTGTCTATCTATCTTTCTATCTATCTATGTATATATATATATATATATATATATATATATATATATATACAATCGGCTCACTTTACCATTTGCAGCTTATAACCATTTACCACCAGGGGTCACTACTAACAAAAATCATCCACTCCACTTCTAAATCTAGCCCCTAGAGTTGAGCAGAAGCATAAGATTCCCCACTGCTTCATTCCATTTCCATTAGATTATAGATGTAAATTGTTTTTGATGGTATGGTCTGTGCAGATTGAAATATTCAGAGCATATTCTGACTTTTAGTTAACACATCTGTAAGCAATTTGGCCATCACTGAATTCAACGTTTATCTCAATCGTAATAGACAAGGATAATGACAAATATAGTTTACAATGTTATTAAGTACATCATTTTATTTAATTGTGTGAATAAAAGGAATCGTCTCCCCGTCGGGGAATTGAACCCCGGTCTCCCGCGTGACAGGCGGGGATACTGACCACTATACTAACGAGGACATATTGTCTTCAGTTCAACAGTGCTCACCTTCATGAGGTTAGGGCATGCCCTCAATCAATTCACAGTATTGTAATAGGCAGCTTTGCTTCTTTTGGTTAGGAGAAGTAATCTTTTTTCATAAATGATTACAAATCAGAAATTCCTAGCCAAAAATAATCTGCTTTAATAAGAAATGATTGATTAAAATAAATACCTATTTATCGATCTGTCTATCTATCTTTCTATCTATCTATGTATATGTATATATATATATATATATATATATATATATACAATCAGCTCACTTTACCATTTGCAGCTTATAACCATTTACCACCAGGGGTCACTACTAACAAAAAGCATCCACTCCACTTCTAAATCCAGCCCCTAGAGTTGAGCAGAAGCATAAGATTCCCCACTGCTTCATTCCATTTTCCATTAGATTACAGATGTAAATTGTTTTTGATGGTATGGTCTGTGCAGATTGAAATATTCAGAGCATATTCTGACTTTTAGTTAACACATCTGTAAGCAATTTGGCCATCACTGAATTCAACGTTTATCTCAATCGTAATAGAGAAGGATAATGACAAATATAGTTTACAATGTTATTAAGTACATCATTTTATTTAATTGTGTGAATAAAAGGAATCGTCTCCCCGTCGGGGAATTGAACCCCGGTCTGCCGCGTGACAGGCGGGGATACTGACCACTATACTAACGAGGACATATTGGCTTCAGTTCAACAGTGCTCACCTCCATGAGGTTAGGGCATGCCCTCAATCAATTCACAGTATTGTAATAGGCAGCTTTGCTTCTTTTGGTTAGGAGAAGCAATCTTTTTTCATAAATGATTACAAATCAGAAATTCCTAGCCAAAAATAATCTGCTTTAATAAGAAATGATTGATTAAAATAAATACCTATTTATCGATCTGTCTATCTATCTTTCTATCTATCTATGTATATGTATATATATATATATATATATACAATCAGCTCACTTTACCATTTGCAGCTTATAACCATTTACCACCAGGGGTCACTACTAACAAAAAGCATCCACTCCACTTCTAAATCTAGCCCCTAGAGTTGAGCAGAAGCATAAGATTCCCCACTGCTTCATTCCATTTCCATTAGATTATAGATGTAAATTGTTTTTGATGGTATGGTCTGTGCAGATTGAAATATTCAGAGCATATTCTGACTTTTAGTTAACACATCTGTAAGCAATTTGGCCATCACTGAATTCAACGTTTATCTCAATCGTAATAGACAAGGATAATGACAAATATAGTTTACAATGTTATTAAGTACATCATTTTATTTAATTGTGTGAATAAAAGGAATCGTCTCCCCGTCGGGGAATTGAACCCCGGTCTCCCGCGTGACAGGCGGGGATACTGACCACTATACTAACGAGGACATATTGGCTTCAGTTCAAGAGTGCTCACCTCCATGAGGTTAGGGCATGCCCTCAATCAATTCACAGTATTGTAATAGGCAGCTGTGCTTCCTTTGGTTAGGAGAAGCAATCTTTTTTCATAAATGATTACAAATCAGAAATTCCTAGCCAAAAATAATCTGCTTTAATAAGAAATGATTGATTAAAATAAATACCTATCTATCGATCTGTCTATCTATCTTTCTATCTATCTATGTATATGTATATATATATATATATATATATATATATACTATCAGCTCACTTTACCATTTGCAGCTTATAACCATTTACCACCAGGGGTCACTACTAACAAAAAGCATCCACTCCACTTCTAAATCTAGCCCCTAGAGTTGAGCAGAAGCATAAGATTCCCCACTGCTTCATTCCATTTCCATTAGATTATAGATGTAAATTTTTTTTGATGGTATGGTCTGTGCAGATTGAAATATTCAGAGCATATTCTGACTTTTAGTTAACACATCTGTAAGCAATTTGGCCATCACTGAATTCAACGTTTATCTCAATCGTAATAGACAAGGATAATGACAAATATAGTTTACAATGTTATTAAGTACATCATTTTATTTAATTGTGTGAATAAAAGGAATCGTCTCCCCGTCGGGGAATTGAACCCCGGTCTCGCGCGTGACAGGCGGGGATACTGACCACTATACTAACGAGGACATATTGGCTTCAGTTCAACAGTGCTCACCTTCATGAGGTTAGGGCATGCCCTCAATCAATTCACAGTATTGTAATAGGCAGCTTTGCTTCTTTTGGTTAGGAGTAGTAATCTTTTTTCATAAATGATTACAAATCAGAAATTCCTAGCTAAAAATAATCTGCTTTAATAAGAAATGATTGATTAAAATAAATACCTATTTATCGATCTGTCTATCTATCTTTCTATCTATCTATGTATATATATATATATATATATATATATATATATATATACAATCAGCTCACTTTACCATTTGCAGCTTATAACCATTTACCACCAGGGGTCACTACTAACAAAAAGCATCCACTCCACTTCTAAATCTAGCCCCTAGAGTTGAGCAGAAGCATAAGATTCCCCACTGCTTCATTCCATTTCCATTAGATTATAGATGTAAATTGTTTTTGATGGTATGGTCTGTGCAGATTGAAATATTCAGAGCATATTCTGACTTTTAGTTAACACATCTGTAAGCAATTTGGCCATCACTGAATTCAACGTTTATCTCAATCGTAATAGAGAAGGATAATGACAAATATAGTTTACAATGTTATTAAGTACATCATTTTATTTAATTGTGTGAATAAAAGGAATCGTCTCCCCGTCGGGGAATTGAACCCCGGTCTCCCGCGTGACAGGCGGGGATACTGACCACTATACTAACGAGGACATATTGGCTTCAGTTCAACAGTGCTCACCTCCATGAGGTTAGGGCATGCCCTCAATCAATTCACAGTATTGTAATAGGCAGCTTTGCTTCTTTTGGTTAGGAGAAGTAATCTTTTTTCATAAATGATTACAAATCAGAAATTCCTAGCTAAAAATAATCTGCTTTAATAAGAAATGATTGATTAAAATAAATACCTATTTATCGATCTGTCTATCTATCTTTCTATCTATCTATGTATATATATATATATATATATATATATATATATATATATATACAATCGGCTCACTTTACCATTTGCAGCTTATAACCATTTACCACCAGGGGTCACTACTAACAAAAATCATCCACTCCACTTCTAAATCTAGCCCCTAGAGTTGAGCAGAAGCATAAGATTCCCCACTGCTTCATTCCATTTCCATTAGATTATAGATGTAAATTGTTTTTGATGGTATGGTCTGTGCAGATTGAAATATTCAGAGCATATTCTGACTTTTAGTTAACACATCTGTAAGCAATTTGGCCATCACTGAATTCAACGTTTATCTCAATCGTAATAGACAAGGATAATGACAAATATAGTTTACAATGTTATTAAGTACATCATTTTATTTAATTGTGTGAATAAAAGGAATCGTCTCCCCGTCGGGGAATTGAACCCCGGTCTCCCGCGTGACAGGCGGGGATACTGACCACTATACTAACGAGGACATATTGTCTTCAGTTCAACAGTGCTCACCTTCATGAGGTTAGGGCATGCCCTCAATCAATTCACAGTATTGTAATAGGCAGCTTTGCTTCTTTTGGTTAGGAGAAGTAATCTTTTTTCATAAATGATTACAAATCAGAAATTCCTAGCCAAAAATAATCTGCTTTAATAAGAAATGATTGATTAAAATAAATACCTATTTATCGATCTGTCTATCTATCTTTCTATCTATCTATGTATATGTATATATATATATATATATATACAATCAGCTCACTTTACCATTTGCAGCTTATAACCATTTACCACCAGGGGTCACTACTAACAAAAAGCATCCACTCCACTTCTAAATCTAGCCCCTAGAGTTGAGCAGAAGCATAAGATTCCCCACTGCTTCATTCCATTTCCATTAGATTATAGATGTAAATTGTTTTTGATGGTATGGTCTGTGCAGATTGAAATATTCAGAGCATATTCTGACTTTTAGTTAACACATCTGTAAGCAATTTGGCCATCACTGAATTCAACGTTTATCTCAATCGTAATAGAGAAGGATAATGACAAATATAGTTTACAATGTTATTAAGTACATCATTTTATTTAATTGTGTGAATAAAAGGAATCGTCTCCCCGTCGGGGAATTGAACCCCGGTCTCCCGCGTGACAGGCGGGGATACTGACCACTATACTAACGAGGACATATTGGCTTCAGTTCAACAGTGCTCACCTTCATGAGGTTAGGGCATGCCCTCAATCAATTCACAGTATTGTAATAGGCAGCTTTGCTTCTTTTGGTTAGGAGAAGTAATCTTTTTTCATAAATGATTACAAATCAGAAATTCCTAGCTAAAAATAATCTGCTTTAATAAGAAATGATTGATTAAAATAAATACCTATTTATCGATCTGTCTATCTATCTTTCTATCTATCTATGTATATGTATATATATATATATATATATACAATCAGCTCACTTTACCATTTGCAGCTTATAACCATTTACCACCAGGGGTCACTACTAACAAAAAGCATCCACTCCACTTCTAAATCTAGCCCCTAGAGTTGAGCAGAAGCATAAGATTCCCCACTGCTTCATTCCATTTCCATTAGATTATAGATGTAAATTGTTTTTGATGGTATGGTCTGTGCAGATTGAAATATTCAGAGCATATTCTGACTTTTAGTTAACACATCTGTAAGCAATTTGGCCATCACTGAATTCAACCTTTATCTCAATCGTAATAGACAAGGATAATGACAAATATAGTTTACAATGTTATTAAGTACATCATTTTATTTAATTGTGTGAATAAAAGGAATCGTCTCCCCGTCGGGGAATTGAACCCCGGTCTCCCGCGTGACAGGCAGGGATACTGACCACTATACTAACGAGGACATATTGGCTTCAGTTCAACAGTGCTCACCTCCATGAGGTTAGGGCATGCCCTCAATCAATTCACAGTATTGTAATAGGCAGCTTTGCTTCTTTTGGTTAGGAGAAGTAATCTTTTTTCATAAATGATTACAAATCAGAAATTCCTAGCTAAAAATAATCTGCTTTAATAAGAAATGATTGATTAAAATAAATACCTATTTATCGATCTGTCTATCTATCTTTCTATCTATCTATGTATATATATATATATATATATATATATATATATATATATACAATCAGCTCACTTTACCATTTGCAGCTTATAACCATTTACCACCAGGGGTCACTACTAACAAAAAGCATCCACTCCACTTCTAAATCTAGCCCCTAGAGTTGAGCAGAAGCATAAGATTCCCCACTGCTTCATTCCATTTCCATTAGATTATAGATGTAAATTGTTTTTGATGGTATGGTCTGTGCAGATTGAAATATTCAGAGCATATTCTGACTTTTAGTTAACACATCTGTAAGCAATTTGGCCATCACTGAATTCAACGTTTATCTCAATCGTAATAGAGAAGGATAATGACAAATATAGTTTACAATGTTATTAAGTACATCATTTTATTTAATTGTGTGAATAAAAGGAATCGTCTCCCCGTCGGGGAATTGAACCCCGGTCTCCCGCGTGACAGGCGGGGATACTGACCACTATACTAACGAGGACATATTGGCTTCAGTTCAACAGTGCTCACCTCCATGAGGTTAGGGCATGCCCTCAATCAATTCACAGTATTGTAATAGGCAGCTTTGCTTCTTTTGGTTAGGAGAAGTAATCTTTTTTCATAAATGATTACAAATCAGAAATTCCTAGCTAAAAATAATCTGCTTTAATAAGAAATGATTGATTAAAATAAATACCTATTTATCGATCTGTCTATCTATCTTTCTATCTATCTATGTATATATATATATATATATATATATATATATATATATATACAATCAGCTCACTTTACCATTTGCAGCTTATAACCATTTACCACCAGGGGTCACTACTAACAAAAAGCATCCACTCCACTTCTAAATCTAGCCCCTAGAGTTGAGCAGAAGCATAAGATTCCCCACTGCTTCATTCCATTTCCATTAGATTATAGATGTAAATTGTTTTTGATGGTATGGTCTGTGCAGATTGAAATATTCAGAGCATATTCTGACTTTTAGTTAACACATCTGTAAGCAATTTGGCCATCACTGAATTCAACGTTTATCTCAATCGTAATAGAGAAGGATAATGACAAATATAGTTTACAATGTTATTAAGTACATCATTTTATTTAATTGTGTGAATAAAAGGAATCGTCTCCCCGTCGGGGAATTGAACCCCGGTCTCCCGCGTGACAGGCGGGGATACTGACCACTATACTAACGAGGACATATTGGCTTCAGTTCAACAGTGCTCACCTCCATGAGGTTAGGGCATGCCCTCAATCAATTCACAGTATTGTAATAGGCAGCTTTGCTTCTTTTGGTTAGGAGAAGTAATCTTTTTTCATAAATGATTACAAATCAGAAATTCCTAGCTAAAAATAATCTGCTTTAATAAGAAATGATTGATTAAAATAAATACCTATTTATCGATCTGTCTATCTATCTTTCTATCTATCTATGTATATATATATATATATATATATATATATATATATATATATATACAATCGGCTCACTTTACCATTTGCAGCTTATAACCATTTACCACCAGGGGTCACTACTAACAAAAATCATCCACTCCACTTCTAAATCTAGCCCCTAGAGTTGAGCAGAAGCATAAGATTCCCCACTGCTTCATTCCATTTCCATTAGATTATAGATGTAAATTGTTTTTGATGGTATGGTCTGTGCAGATTGAAATATTCAGAGCATATTCTGACTTTTAGTTAACACATCTGTAAGCAATTTGGCCATCACTGAATTCAACGTTTATCTCAATCGTAATAGAGAAGGATAATGACAAATATAGTTTACAATGTTATTAAGTACATCATTTTATTTAATTGTGTGAATAAAAGGAATCGTCTCCCCGTCGGGGAATTGAACCCCGGTCTACCGCGTGACAGGCGGGGATACTGACCACTATACTAACGAGGACATATTGGCTTCAGTTCAACAGTGCTCACCTCCATGAGGGTAGGGCATGCCCTCAATCAATTCACAGTATTGTAATAGGCAGCTTTGCTTCCTTTGGTTAGGAGAAGCAATCTTTTTTCATAAATGATTACAAATCAGAAATTCCTAGCCAAAAATAATCTGCTTTAATAAGAAATGATTGATTAAAATAAATACCTATCTATCGATCTGTCTATCTATCTTTCTATCTATCTATGTATATGTATATATATATATATATATATATATATACAATCAGCTCACTTTACCATTTGCAGCTTATAACCATTTACCACCAGGGGTCACTACTAACAAAAAGCATCCACTCCACTTCTAAATCTAGCCCCTAGAGTTGAGCAGAAGCATAAGATTCCCCACTGCTTCATTCCATTTCCATTAGATTATAGATGTAAATTGTTTTTGATGGTATGGTCTGTGCAGATTGAAATATTCAGAGCATATTCTGACTTTTAGTTAACACATCTGTAAGCAATTTGGCCATCACTGAATTCAACGTTTATCTCAATCGTAATAGACAAGGATAATGACAAATATAGTTTACAATGTTATTAAGTACATCATTTTATTTAATTGTGTGAATAAAAGGAATCGTCTCCCCGTCGGGGAATTGAACCCCGGTCTCCCGCGTGACAGGCGGGGATACTGACCACTATACTAACGAGGACATATTGGATTCAGTTCAACAGTGCTCACCTCCATGAGGTTAGGGCATGCCCTCAATCAATTCACAGTATTGTAATAGGCAGCTTTGCTTCCTTTGGTTAGGAGAAGCAATCTTTTTTCATAAATGATTACAAATCAGAAATTCCTAGCCAAAAATAATCTGCTTTAATAAGAAATGATTGATTAAAATAAATACCTATTTATCGATCTGTCTATCTATCTTTCTATCTATCTATGTATATGTATATATATATATATATATATACAATCAGCTCACTTTACCATTTGCAGCTTATAACCATTTACCACCAGGGGTCACTACTAACAAAAAGCATCCACTCCACTTCTAAATCTAGCCCCTAGAGTTGAGCAGAAGCATAAGATTCCCCACTGCTTCATTCCATTTCCATTAGATTATAGATGTAAATTGTTTTTGATGGTATGGTCTGTGCAGATTGAAATATTCAGAGCATATTCTGACTTTTAGTTAACACATCTGTAAGCAATTTGGCCATCACTGAATTCAACGTTTATCTCAATCGTAATAGAGAAGGATAATGACAAATATAGTTTACAATGTTATTAAGTACATCATTTTATTTAATTGTGTGAATAAAAGGAATCGTCTCCCCGTCGGGGAATTGAACCCCGGTCTCCCGCGTGACAGGCGGGGATACTGACCACTATACTAACGAGGACATATTGGCTTCAGTTCAACAGTGCTCACCTCCATGAGGTTAGGGCATGCCCTCAATCAATTCACAGTATTGTAATAGGCAGCTTTGCTTCTTTTGGTTAGGAGAAGTAATCTTTTTTCATAAATGATTACAAATCAGAAATTCCTAGCTAAAAATAATCTGCTTTAATAAGAAATGATTGATTAAAATAAATACCTATTTATCGATCTGTCTATCTATCTTTCTATCTATCTATGTATATATATATATATATATATATATATATATATATATATATACAATCGGCTCACTTTACCATTTGCAGCTTATAACCATTTACCACCAGGGGTCACTACTAACAAAAATCATCCACTCCACTTCTAAATCTAGCCCCTAGAGTTGAGCAGAAGCATAAGATTCCCCACTGCTTCATTCCATTTCCATTAGATTATAGATGTAAATTGTTTTTGATGGTATGGTCTGTGCAGATTGAAATATTCAGAGCATATTCTGACTTTTAGTTAACACATCTGTAAGCAATTTGGCCATCACTGAATTCAACGTTTATCTCAATCGTAATAGAGAAGGATAATGACAAATATAGTTTACAATGTTATTAAGTACATCATTTTATTTAATTGTGTGAATAAAAGGAATCGTCTCCCCGTCGGGGAATTGAACCCCGGTCTACCGCGTGACAGGCGGGGATACTGACCACTATACTAACGAGGACATATTGGCTTCAGTTCAACAGTGCTCACCTCCATGAGGGTAGGGCATGCCCTCAATCAATTCACAGTATTGTAATAGGCAGCTTTGCTTCCTTTGGTTAGGAGAAGCAATCTTTTTTCATAAATGATTACAAATCAGAAATTCCTAGCCAAAAATAATCTGCTTTAATAAGAAATGATTGATTAAAATAAATACCTATCTATCGATCTGTCTATCTATCTTTCTATCTATCTATGTATATGTATATATATATATATATATATACAATCAGCTCACTTTACCATTTGCAGCTTATAACCATTTACCACCAGGGGTCACTACTAACAAAAAGCATCCACTCCACTTCTAAATCTAGCCCCTAGAGTTGAGCAGAAGCATAAGATTCCCCACTGCTTCATTCCATTTCCATTAGATTATAGATGTAAATTGTTTTTGATGGTATGGTCTGTGCAGATTGAAATATTCAGAGCATATTCTGACTTTTAGTTAACACATCTGTAAGCAATTTGGCCATCACTGAATTCAACGTTTATCTCAATCGTAATAGAGAAGGATAATGACAAATATAGTTTACAATGTTATTAAGTACATCATTTTATTTAATTGTGTGAATAAAAGGAATCGTCTCCCCGTCGGGGAATTGAACCCCGGTCTCCCGCGTGACAGGCGGGGATACTGACCACTATACTAACGAGGACATATTGGCTTCAGTTCAACAGTGCTCACCTCCATGAGGTTAGGGCATGCCCTCAATCAATTCACAGTATTGTAATAGGCAGCTTTGCTTCTTTTGGTTAGGAGAAGTAATCTTTTTTCATAAATGATTACAAATCAGAAATTCCTAGCTAAAAATAATCTGCTTTAATAAGAAATGATTGATTAAAATAAATACCTATTTATCGATCTGTCTATCTATCTTTCTATCTATCTATGTATATATATATATATATATATATATATATATATATATATATATATATATATATATACAATCGGCTCACTTTACCATTTGCAGCTTATAACCATTTACCACCAGGGGTCACTACTAACAAAAATCATCCACTCCACTTCTAAATCTAGCCCCTAGAGTTGAGCAGAAGCATAAGATTCCCCACTGCTTCATTCCATTTCCATTAGATTATAGATGTAAATTGTTTTTGATGGTATGGTCTGTGCAGATTGAAATATTCAGAGCATATTCTGACTTTTAGTTAACACATCTGTAAGCAATTTGGCCATCACTGAATTCAACGTTTATCTCAATCGTAATAGAGAAGGATAATGACAAATATAGTTTACAATGTTATTAAGTACATCATTTTATTTAATTGTGTGAATAAAAGGAATCGTCTCCCCGTCGGGGAATTGAACCCCGGTCTACCGCGTGACAGGCGGGGATACTGACCACTATACTAACGAGGACATATTGGCTTCAGTTCAACAGTGCTCACCTCCATGAGGGTAGGGCATGCCCTCAATCAATTCACAGTATTGTAATAGGCAGCTTTGCTTCCTTTGGTTAGGAGAAGCAATCTTTTTTCATAAATGATTACAAATCAGAAATTCCTAGCCAAAAATAATCTGCTTTAATAAGAAATGATTGATTAAAATAAATACCTATCTATCGATCTGTCTATCTATCTTTCTATCTATCTATGTATATGTATATATATATATATATATATATATATACAATCAGCTCACTTTACCATTTGCAGCTTATAACCATTTACCACCAGGGGTCACTACTAACAAAAAGCATCCACTCCACTTCTAAATCTAGCCCCTAGAGTTGAGCAGAAGCATAAGATTCCCCACTGCTTCATTCCATTTCCATTAGATTATAGATGTAAATTGTTTTTGATGGTATGGTCTGTGCAGATTGAAATATTCAGAGCATATTCTGACTTTTAGTTAACACATCTGTAAGCAATTTGGCCATCACTGAATTCAACGTTTATCTCAATCGTAATAGACAAGGATAATGACAAATATAGTTTACAATGTTATTAAGTACATCATTTTATTTAATTGTGTGAATAAAAGGAATCGTCTCCCCGTCGGGGAATTGAACCCCGGTCTCCCGCGTGACAGGCGGGGATACTGACCACTATACTAACGAGGACATATTGGATTCAGTTCAACAGTGCTCACCTCCATGAGGTTAGGGCATGCCCTCAATCAATTCACAGTATTGTAATAGGCAGCTTTGCTTCCTTTGGTTAGGAGAAGCAATCTTTTTTCATAAATGATTACAAATCAGAAATTCCTAGCCAAAAATAATCTGCTTTAATAAGAAATGATTGATTAAAATAAATACCTATTTATCGATCTGTCTATCTATCTTTCTATCTATCTATGTATATGTATATATATATATATATATATACAATCAGCTCACTTTACCATTTGCAGCTTATAACCATTTACCACCAGGGGTCACTACTAACAAAAAGCATCCACTCCACTTCTAAATCTAGCCCCTAGAGTTGAGCAGAAGCATAAGATTCCCCACTGCTTCCTTCCATTTCCATTAGATTATAGATGTAAATTGTTTTTGATGGTATGGTCTGTGCAGATTGAAATATTCAGAGCATATTCTGACTTTTAGTTAACACATCTGTAAGCAATTTGGCCATCACTGAATTCAACGTTTATCTCAATCGTAATAGACAAGGATAATGACAAATATAGTTTACAATGTTATTAAGTACATCATTTTATTTAATTGTGTGAATAAAAGGAAGCGTCTCCCCGTCGGGGAATTGAACCCCGGTCTCCCGCGTGACAGGCGGGGATACTGACCACTATACTAACGAGGACATATTGGCTTCAGTTCAACAGTGCTCACCTCCATGAGGTTAGGGCATGCCCTCAATCAATTCACAGTATTGTAATAGGCAGCTTTGCTTCTTTTGGTTAGGAGAAGCAATCTTTTTTCATAAATGATTACAAATCAGAAATTCCTAGCCAAAAATAATCTGCTTTAATAAGAAATGATTGATTAAAATAAATACCTATTTATCGATCTGTCTATCTATCTTTCTATCTATCTATGTATATGTATATATATATATATATATATACAATCAGCTCACTTTACCATTTGCAGCTTATAACCATTTACCACCAGGGGTCACTACTAACAAAAAGCATCCACTCCACTTCTAAATCTAGCCCCTAGAGTTGAGCAGAAGCATAAGATTCCCCACTGCTTCATTCCATTTCCATTAGATTATAGATGTAAATTGTTTTTGATGGTATGGTCTGTGCAGATTGAAATATTCAGAGCATATTCTGACTTTTAGTTAACACATCTGTAAGCAATTTGGCCATCACTGAATTCAACGTTTATCTCAATCGTAATAGACAAGGATAATGACAAATATAGTTTACAATGTTATTAAGTACATCATTTTATTTAATTGTGTGAATAAAAGGAATCGTCTCCCCGTCGGGGAATTGAACCCCGGTCTCCCGCGTGACAGGCGGGGATACTGACCACTATACTAACGAGGACATATTGGCTTCAGTTCAACAGTGCTCACCTCCATGAGGTTAGGGCATGCCCTCAATCAATTCACAGTATTGTAATAGGCAGCTTTGCTTCCTTTGGTTAGGAGAAGCAATCTTTTTTCATAAATGATTACAAATCAGAAATTCCTAGCTAAAAATAATCTGCTTTAATAAGAAATGATTGATTAAAATAAATACCTATTTATCGATCTGTCTATCTATCTTTCTATCTATCTATGTATATGTATATATATATATATATATATACAATCAGCTCACTTTACCATTTGCAGCTTATAACCATTTACCACCAGGGGTCACTACTAACAAAAAGCATCCACTCCACTTCTAAATCTAGCCCCTAGAGTTGAGCAGAAGCATAAGATTCCCCACTGCTTCATTCCATTTCCATTAGATTATAGATGTAAATTGTTTTTGATGGTATGGTCTGTGCAGATTGAAATATTCAGAGCATATTCTGACTTTTAGTTAACACATCTGTAAGCAATTTGGCCATCACTGAATTCAACGTTTATCTCAATCGTAATAGACAAGGATAATGACAAATATAGTTTACAATGTTATTAAGTACATCATTTTATTTAATTGTGTGAATAAAAGGAATCGTCTCCCCGTCGGGGAATTGAACCCCGGTCTCCCGCGTGACAGGCGGGGATACTGACCACTATACTAACGAGGACATATTGGCTTCAGTTCAACAGTGCTCACCTCCATGAGGTTAGGGCATGCCCTCAATCAATTCACAGTATTGTAATAGGCAGCTTTGCTTCCTTTGGTTAGGAGAAGCAATCTTTTTTCATAAATGATTACAAATCAGAAATTCCTAGCCAAAAATAATCTGCTTTAATAAGAAATGATTGATTAAAATAAATACCTATCTATCGATCTGTCTATCTATCTTTCTATCTATCTATGTATATGTATATATATATATATATATATATATATATATACTATCAGCTCACTTTACCATTTGCAGCTTATAACCATTTACCACCAGGGGTCACTACTAACAAAAAGCATCCACTCCACTTCTAAATCTAGCCCCTAGAGTTGAGCAGAAGCATAAGATTCCCCACTGCTTCATTCCATTTCCATTAGATTATAGATGTAAATTTTTTTTGATGGTATGGTCTGTGCAGATTGAAATATTCAGAGCATATTCTGACTTTTAGTTAACACATCTGTAAGCAATTTGGCCATCACTGAATTCAACGTTTATCTCAATCGTAATAGACAAGGATAATGACAAATATAGTTTACAATGTTATTAAGTACATCATTTTATTTAATTGTGTGAATAAAAGGAGTCGTCTCCCCGTCGGGGAATTGAACCCCGGTCTCGCGCGTGACAGGCGGGGATACTGACCACTATACTAACGAGGACATATTGGCTTCAGTTCAACAGTGCTCACCTTCATGAGGTTAGGGCATGCCCTCAATCAATTCACAGTATTGTAATAGGCAGCTTTGCTTCTTTTGGTTAGGAGAAGTAATCTTTTTTCATAAATGATTACAAATCAGAAATTCCTAGCTAAAAATAATCTGCTTTAATAAGAAATGATTGATTAAAATAAATACCTATTTATCGATCTGTCTATCTATCTTTCTATCTATCTATGTATATATATATATATATATATATATATATATATATATATATACAATCAGCTCACTTTACCATTTGCAGCTTATAACCATTTACCACCAGGGGTCACTACTAACAAAAAGCATCCACTCCACTTCTAAATCTAGCCCCTAGAGTTGAGCAGAAGCATAAGATTCCCCACTGCTTCATTCCATTTCCATTAGATTATAGATGTAAATTGTTTTTGATGGTATGGTCTGTGCAGATTGAAATATTCAGAGCATATTCTGACTTTTAGTTAACACATCTGTAAGCAATTTGGCCATCACTGAATTCAACGTTTATCTCAATCGTAATAGAGAAGGATAATGACAAATATAGTTTACAATGTTATTAAGTACATCATTTTATTTAATTGTGTGAATAAAAGGAATCGTCTCCCCGTCGGGGAATTGAACCCCGGTCTCCCGCGTGACAGGCGGGGATACTGACCACTATACTAACGAGGACATATTGGCTTCAGTTCAACAGTGCTCACCTCCATGAGGTTAGGGCATGCCCTCAATCAATTCACAGTATTGTAATAGGCAGCTTTGCTTCTTTTGGTTAGGAGAAGTAATCTTTTTTCATAAATGATTACAAATCAGAAATTCCTAGCTAAAAATAATCTGCTTTAATAAGAAATGATTGATTAAAATAAATACCTATTTATCGATCTGTCTATCTATCTTTCTATCTATCTATGTATATATATATATATATATATATATATATATATATATATATATATACAATCGGCTCACTTTACCATTTGCAGCTTATAACCATTTACCACCAGGGGTCACTACTAACAAAAATCATCCACTCCACTTCTAAATCTAGCCCCTAGAGTTGAGCAGAAGCATAAGATTCCCCACTGCTTCATTCCATTTCCATTAGATTATAGATGTAAATTGTTTTTGATGGTATGGTCTGTGCAGATTGAAATATTCAGAGCATATTCTGACTTTTAGTTAACACATCTGTAAGCAATTTGGCCATCACTGAATTCAACGTTTATCTCAATCGTAATAGACAAGGATAATGACAAATATAGTTTACAATGTTATTAAGTACATCATTTTATTTAATTGTGTGAATAAAAGGAATCGTCTCCCCGTCGGGGAATTGAACCCCGGTCTCCCGCGTGACAGGCGGGGATACTGACCACTATTCTAACGAGGACATATTGGCTTCAGTTCAACAGTGCTCACCTCCATGAGGTTAGGGCATGCCCTCAATCAATTCACAGTATTGTAATAGGCAGCTTTGCTTCTTTTGGTTAGGAGAAGCAATCTTTTTTCATAAATGATTACAAATCAGAAATTCCTAGCCAAAATAATCTGCTTTAATAAGAAATGATTGATTAAAATAAATACCTATTTATCGATCTGTCTATCTATCTTTCTATCTATCTATGTATATGTATATATATATATATATATATATACAATCAGCTCACTTTACCATTTGCAGCTTATAACCATTTACCACCAGGGGTCACTACTAACAAAAAGCATCCACTCCACTTCTAAATCTAGCCCCTAGAGTTGAGCAGAAGCATAAGATTCCCCACTGCTTCATTCCATTTCCATTAGATTATAGATGTAAATTGTTTTTGATGGTATGGTCTGTGCAGATTGAAATATTCAGAGCATATTCTGACTTTTAGTTAACACATCTGTAAGCAATTTGGCCATCACTGAATTCAACGTTTATCTCAATCGTAATAGACAAGGATAATGACAAATATAGTTTAGAATGTTATTAAGTACATCATTTTATTTAATTGTGTGAATAAAAGGAATCGTCTCCCCGTCGGGGAATTGAACCCCGGTCTCCCGCGTGACAGGCGGGGATACTGACCACTATACTAACGAGGACATATTGGATTCAGTTCAACAGTGCTCACCTCCATGAGGTTAGGGCATGCCCTCAATCAATTCACAGTATTGTAATAGGCAGCTTTGCTTCCTTTGGTTAGGAGAAGCAATCTTTTTTCATAAATGATTACAAATCAGAAATTCCTAGCCAAAAATAATCTGCTTTAATAAGAAATGATTGATTAAAATAAATACCTATTTATCGATCTGTCTATCTATCTTTCTATCTATCTATGTATATGTATATATATATATATATATATACAATCAGCTCACTTTACCATTTGCAGCTTATAACCATTTACCACCAGGGGTCACTACTAACAAAAAGCATCCACTCCACTTCTAAATCTAGCCCCTAGAGTTGAGCAGAAGCATAAGATTCCCCACTGCTTCCTTCCATTTCCATTAGATTATAGATGTAAATTGTTTTTGATGGTATGGTCTGTGCAGATTGAAATATTCAGAGCATATTCTGACTTTTAGTTAACACATCTGTAAGCAATTTGGCCATCACTGAATTCAACGTTTATCTCAATCGTAATAGACAAGGATAATGACAAATATAGTTTACAATGTTATTAAGTACATCATTTTATTTAATTGTGTGAATAAAAGGAAGCGTCTCCCCGTCGGGGAATTGAACCGCAGTCTCCCGCGTGACAGGCGGGGATACTGACCACTATACTAACGAGGACATATTGGCTTCAGTTCAACAGTGCTCACCTCCATGAGGTTAGGGCATGCCCTCAATCAATTCACAGTATTGTAATAGGCAGCTTTGCTTCTTTTGGTTAGGAGAAGCAATCTTTTTTCATAAATGATTACAAATCAGAAATTCCTAGCCAAAAATAATCTGCTTTAATAAGAAATGATTGATTAAAATAAATACCTATTTATCGATCTGTCTATCTATCTTTCTATCTATCTATGTATATGTATATATATATATATATATATACAATCAGCTCACTTTACCATTTGCAGCTTATAACCATTTACCACCAGGGGTCACTACTAACAAAAAGCATCCACTCCACTTCTAAATCTAGCCCCTAGAGTTGAGCAGAAGCATAAGATTCCCCACTGCTTCATTCCATTTCCATTAGATTATAGATGTAAATTGTTTTTGATGGTATGGTCTGTGCAGATTGAAATATTCAGAGCATATTCTGACTTTTAGTTAACACATCTGTAAGCAATTTGGCCATCACTGAATTCAACGTTTATCTCAATCGTAATAGACAAGGATAATGACAAATATAGTTTACAATGTTATTAAGTTCATCATTTTATTTAATTGTGTGAATAAAAGGAATCGTCTCCCCGTCGGGGAATTGAACCCCGGTCTTCCGCGTGACAGGCGGGGATACTGACCACTATACTAACGAGGACATATTGGCTTCAGTTCAACAGTGCTCACCTCCATGAGGTTAGGGCATGCCCTCAATCAATTCACAGTATTGTAATAGGCAGCTTTGCTTCCTTTGGTTAGGAGAAGCAATCTTTTTTCATAAATGATTACAAATCAGAAATTCCTAGCCAAAAATAATCTGCTTTAATAAGAAATGATTGATTAAAATAAATACCTATTTATCGATCTGTCTATCTATCTTTCTATCTATCTATGTATATGTATATATATATATATATATATATATATATATACAATCAGCTCACTTTACCATTTGCAGCTTATAACCATTTACCACCAGGGGTCACTACTAACAAAAAGCATCCACTCCACTTCTAAATCCAGCCCCTAGAGTTGAGCAGAAGCATAAGATTCCCCACTGCTTCATTCCATTTTCCATTAGATTACAGATGTAAATTGTTTTTGATGGTATGGTCTGTGCAGATTGAAATATTCAGAGCATATTCTGACTTTTAGTTAACACATCTGTAAGCAATTTGGCCATCACTGAATTCAACGTTTATCTCAATCGTAATAGAGAAGGATAATGACAAATATAGTTTACAATGTTATTAAGTACATCATTTTATTTAATTGTGTGAATAAAAGGAATCGTCTCCCCGTCGGGGAATTGAACCCCGGTCTGCCGCGTGACAGGCGGGGATACTGACCACTATACTAACGAGGACATATTGGCTTCAGTTCAACAGTGCTCACCTCCATGAGGTTAGGGCATGCCCTCAATCAATTCACAGTATTGTAATAGGCAGCTTTGCTTCTTTTGGTTAGGAGAAGCAATCTTTTTTCATAAATGATTACAAATCAGAAATTCCTAGCCAAAAATAATCTGCTTTAATAAGAAATGATTGATTAAAATAAATACCTATTTATCGATCTGTCTATCTATCTTTCTATCTATCTATGTATATGTATATATATATATATATATATATACAATCAGCTCACTTTACCATTTGCAGCTTATAACCATTTACCACCAGGGGTCACTACTAACAAAAAGCATCCACTCCACTTCTAAATCTAGCCCCTAGAGTTGAGCAGAAGCATAAGATTCCCCACTGCTTCATTCCATTTCCATTAGATTATAGATGTAAATTGTTTTTGATGGTATGGTCTGTGCAGATTGAAATATTCAGAGCATATTCTGACTTTTAGTTAACACATCTGTAAGCAATTTGGCCATCACTGAATTCAACGTTTATCTCAATCGTAATAGACAAGGATAATGACAAATATAGTTTACAATGTTATTAAGTACATCATTTTATTTAATTGTGTGAATAAAAGGAATCGTCTCCCCGTCGGGGAATTGAACCCCGGTCTCCCGCGTGACAGGCGGGGATACTGACCACTATACTAACGAGGACATATTGGCTTCAGTTCAACAGTGCTCACCTCCATGAGGTTAGGGCATGCCCTCAATCAATTCACAGTATTGTAATAGGCAGCTTTGCTTCCTTTGGTTAGGAGAAGCAATCTTTTTTCATAAATGATTACAAATCAGAAATTCCTAGCTAAAAATAATCTGCATTAATAAGAAATGATTGATTAAAATAAATACCTATTTATCGATCTGTCTATCTATCTTTCTATCTATCTATGTATATGTATATATATATATATATATATATATATATATACAATCAGCTCACTTTACCATTTGCAGCTTATAACCATTTACCACCAGGGGTCACTACTAACAAAAAGCATCCACTCCACTTCTAAATCTAGCCCCTAGAGTTGAGCAGAAGCATAAGATTCCCCACTGCTTCATTCCATTTCCATTAGATTATAGATGTAAATTGTTTTTGATGGTATGGTCTGTGCAGATTGAAATATTCAGAGCATATTCTGACTTTTAGTTAACACATCTGTAAGCAATTTGGCCATCACTGAATTCAACGTTTATCTCAATCGTAATAGACAAGGATAATGACAAATATAGTTTACAATGTTATTAAGTACATCATTTTATTTAATTGTGTGAATAAAAGGAATCGTCTCCCCGTCGGGGAATTGAACCCCGGTCTTCCGCGTGACAGGCGGGGATACTGACCACTATACTAACGAGGACATATTGACTTCAGTTCAACAGTGCTCACCTCCATGAGGTTAGGGCATGCCCTCAATCAATTCACAGTATTGTAATAGGCAGCTTTGCTTCCTTTGGTTAGGAGAAGCAATCTTTTTTCATAAATGATTACAAATCAGAAATTCCTAGCCAAAAATAATCTGCTTTAATAAGAAATGATTGATTAAAATAAATACCTATTTATCGATCTGTCTATCTATCTTTCTTTCTATCTATGTATATGTATATATATATATATATATATATATATATATACAATCAGCTCACTTTACCATTTGCAGCTTATAACCATTTACCACCAGGGGTCACTACTAACAAAAAGCATCCACTCCACTTCTAAATCCAGCCCCTAGAGTTGAGCAGAAGCATAAGATTCCCCACTGCTTCATTCCATTTTCCATTAGATTACAGATGTAAATTGTTTTTGATGGTATGGTCTGTGCAGATTGAAATATTCAGAGCATATTCTGACTTTTAGTTAACACATCTGTAAGCAATTTGGCCATCACTGAATTCAACGTTTATCTCAATCGTAATAGAGAAGGATAATGACAAATATAGTTTACAATGTTATTAAGTACATCATTTTATTTAATTGTGTGAATAAAAGGAATCGTCTCCCCGTCGGGGAATTGAACCCCGGTCTGCCGCGTGACAGGCGGGGATACTGACCACTATACTAACGAGGACATATTGGCTTCAGTTCAACAGTGCTCACCTCCATGAGGTTAGGGCATGCCCTCAATCAATTCACAGTATTGTAATAGGCAGCTTTGCTTCTTTTGGTTAGGAGAAGCAATCTTTTTTCATAAATGATTACAAATCAGAAATTCCTAGCCAAAAATAATCTGCTTTAATAAGAAATGATTGATTAAAATAAATACCTATTTATCGATCTGTCTATCTATCTTTCTATCTATCTATGTATATGTATATATATATATATATATATACAATCAGCTCACTTTACCATTTGCAGCTTATAACCATTTACCACCAGGGGTCACTACTAACAAAAAGCATCCACTCCACTTCTAAATCTAGCCCCTAGAGTTGAGCAGAAGCATAAGATTCCCCACTGCTTCATTCCATTTCCATTAGATTATAGATGTAAATTGTTTTTGATGGTATGGTCTGTGCAGATTGAAATATTCAGAGCATATTCTGACTTTTAGTTAACACATCTGTAAGCAATTTGGCCATCACTGAATTCAACGTTTATCTCAATCGTAATAGACAAGGATAATGACAAATATAGTTTACAATGTTATTAAGTACATCATTTTATTTAATTGTGTGAATAAAAGGAATCGTCTCCCCGTCGGGGAATTGAACCCCGGTCTCCCGCGTGACAGGCGGGGATACTGACCACTATACTAACGAGGACATATTGGCTTCAGTTCAACAGTGCTCACCTCCATGAGGTTAGGGCATGCCCTCAATCAATTCACAGTATTGTAATAGGCAGCTTTGCTTCCTTTGGTTAGGAGAAGCAATCTTTTTTCATAAATGATTACAAATCAGAAATTCCTAGCCAAAAATAATCTGCTTTAATAAGAAATGATTGATTAAAATAAATACCTATCTATCGATCTGTCTATCTATCTTTCTATCTATCTATGTATATGTATATATATATATATATATATATATATATATATATACTATCAGCTCACTTTACCATTTGCAGCTTATAACCATTTACCACCAGGGGTCACTACTAACAAAAAGCATCCACTCCACTTCTAAATCTAGCCCCTAGAGTTGAGCAGAAGCATAAGATTCCCCACTGCTTCATTCCATTTCCATTAGATTATAGATGTAAATTGTTTTTGATGGTATGGTCTGTGCAGATTGAAATATTCAGAGCATATTCTGACTTTTAGTTAACACATCTGTAAGCAATTTGGCCATCACTGAATTCAACGTTTATCTCAATCGTAATAGACAAGGATAATGACAAATATAGTTTACAATGTTATTAAGTACATCATTTTATTTAATTGTGTGAATAAAAGGAATCGTCTCCCCGTCGGGGAATTGAACCCCGGTCTTCCGCGTGACAGGCGGGGATACTGACCACTATACTAACGAGGACATATTGGCTTCAGTTCAACAGTGCTCACCTCCATGAGGTTAGGGCATGCCCTCAATCAATTCACAGTATTGTAATAGGCAGCTTTGCTTCCTTTGGTTAGGAGAAGCAATCTTTTTTCATAAATGATTACAAATCAGAAATTCCTAGCCAAAAATAATCTGCTTTAATAAGAAATGATTGATTAAAATAAATACCTATTTATCGATCTGTCTATCTATCTTTCTATCTATCTATGTATATGTATATATATATATATATATATATATATATATACAATCAGCTCACTTTACCATTTGCAGCTTATAACCATTTACCACCAGGGGTCACTACTAACAAAAAGCATCCACTCCACTTCTAAATCCAGCCCCTAGAGTTGAGCAGAAGCATAAGATTCCCCACTGCTTCATTCCATTTTCCATTAGATTACAGATGTAAATTGTTTTTGATGGTATGGTCTGTGCAGATTGAAATATTCAGAGCATATTCTGACTTTTAGTTAACACATCTGTAAGCAATTTGGCCATCACTGAATTCAACGTTTATCTCAATCGTAATAGAGAAGGATAATGACAAATATAGTTTACAATGTTATTAAGTACATCATTTTATTTAATTGTGTGAATAAAAGGAATCGTCTCCCCGTCGGGGAATTGAACCCCGGTCTGCCGCGTGACAGGCGGGGATACTGACCACTATACTAACGAGGACATATTGGCTTCAGTTCAACAGTGCTCACCTCCATGAGGTTAGGGCATGCCCTCAATCAATTCACAGTATTGTAATAGGCAGCTTTGCTTCTTTTGGTTAGGAGAAGCAATCTTTTTTCATAAATGATTACAAATCAGAAATTCCTAGCCAAAAATAATCTGCTTTAATAAGAAATGATTGATTAAAATAAATACCTATTTATCGATCTGTCTATCTATCTTTCTATCTATCTATGTATATGTATATATATATATATATATATACAATCAGCTCACTTTACCATTTGCAGCTTATAACCATTTACCACCAGGGGTCACTACTAACAAAAAGCATCCACTCCACTTCTAAATCTAGCCCCTAGAGTTGAGCAGAAGCATAAGATTCCCCACTGCTTCATTCCATTTCCATTAGATTATAGATGTAAATTGTTTTTGATGGTATGGTCTGTGCAGATTGAAATATTCAGAGCATATTCTGACTTTTAGTTAACACATCTGTAAGCAATTTGGCCATCACTGAATTCAACGTTTATCTCAATCGTAATAGACAAGGATAATGACAAATATAGTTTACAATGTTATTAAGTACATCATTTTATTTAATTGTGTGAATAAAAGGAATCGTCTCCCCGTCGGGGAATTGAACCCCGGTCTCCCGCGTGACAGGCGGGGATACTGACCACTATACTAACGAGGACATATTGGCTTCAGTTCAACAGTGCTCACCTCCATGAGGTTAGGGCATGCCCTCAATCAATTCACAGTATTGTAATAGGCAGCTTTGCTTCCTTTGGTTAGGAGAAGCAATCTTTTTTCATAAATGATTACAAATCAGAAATTCCTAGCCAAAAATAATCTGCTTTAATAAGAAATGATTGATTAAAATAAATACCTATCTATCGATCTGTCTATCTATCTTTCTATCTATCTATGTATATGTATATATATATATATATATATATATATATATATACTATCAGCTCACTTTACCATTTGCAGCTTATAACCATTTACCACCAGGGGTCACTACTAACAAAAAGCATCCACTCCACTTCTAAATCTAGCCCCTAGAGTTGAGCAGAAGCATAAGATTCCCCACTGCTTCATTCCATTTCCATTAGATTATAGATGTAAATTTTTTTTGATGGTATGGTCTGTGCAGATTGAAATATTCAGAGCATATTCTGACTTTTAGTTAACACATCTGTAAGCAATTTGGCCATCACTGAATTCAACGTTTATCTCAATCGTAATAGACAAGGATAATGACAAATATAGTTTACAATGTTATTAAGTACATCATTTTATTTAATTGTGTGAATAAAAGGAATCGTCTCCCCGTCGGGGAATTGAACCCCGGTCTCGCGCGTGACAGGCGGGGATACTGACCACTATACTAACGAGGACATATTGGCTTCAGTTCAACAGTGCTCACCTTCATGAGGTTAGGGCATGCCCTCAATCAATTCACAGTATTGTAATAGGCAGCTTTGCTTCTTTTGGTTAGGAGAAGTAATCTTTTTTCATAAATGATTACAAATCAGAAATTCCTAGCTAAAAATAATCTGCTTTAATAAGAAATGATTGATTAAAATAAATACCTATTTATCGATCTGTCTATCTATCTTTCTATCTATCTATGTATATATATATATATATATATATATATATATATACAATCAGCTCACTTTACCATTTGCAGCTTATAACCATTTACCACCAGGGGTCACTACTAACAAAAAGCATCCACTCCACTTCTAAATCTAGCCCCTAGAGTTGAGCAGAAGCATAAGATTCCCCACTGCTTCATTCCATTTCCATTAGATTATAGATGTAAATTGTTTTTGATGGTATGGTCTGTGCAGATTGAAATATTCAGAGCATATTCTGACTTTTAGTTAACACATCTGTAAGCAATTTGGCCATCACTGAATTCAACGTTTATCTCAATCGTAATAGAGAAGGATAATGACAAATATAGTTTACAATGTTATTAAGTACATCATTTTATTTAATTGTGTGAATAAAAGGAATCGTCTCCCCGTCGGGGAATTGAACCCCGGTCTTCCGCGTGACAGGCGGGGATACTGACCACTATACTAACGAGGACATATTGGCTTCAGTTCAACAGTGCTCACCTCCATGAGGTTAGGGCATGCCCTCAATCAATTCACAGTATTGTAATAGGCAGCTTTGCTTCCTTTGGTTAGGAGAAGCAATCTTTTTTCATAAATGATTACAAATCAGAAATTCCTAGCCAAAAATAATCTGCTTTAATAAGAAATGATTGATTAAAATAAATACCTATTTATCGATCTGTCTATCTATCTTTCTATCTATCTATGTATATGTATATATATATATATATATATATATATATATATATACAATCAGCTCACTTTACCATTTGCAGCTTATAACCATTTACCACCAGGGGTCACTACTAACAAAAAGCATCCACTCCACTTCTAAATCCAGCCCCTAGAGTTGAGCAGAAGCATAAGATTCCCCACTGCTTCATTCCATTTTCCATTAGATTACAGATGTAAATTGTTTTTGATGGTATGGTCTGTGCAGATTGAAATATTCAGAGCATATTCTGACTTTTAGTTAACACATCTGTAAGCAATTTGGCCATCACTGAATTCAACGTTTATCTCAATCGTAATAGAGAAGGATAATGACAAATATAGTTTACAATGTTATTAAGTACATCATTTTATTTAATTGTGTGAATAAAAGGAATCGTCTCCCCGTCGGGGAATTGAACCCCGGTCTGCCGCGTGACAGGCGGGGATACTGACCACTATACTAACGAGGACATATTGGCTTCAGTTCAACAGTGCTCACCTTCATGAGGTTAGGGCATGCCCTCAATCAATTCACAGTATTGTAATAGGCAGCTTTGCTTCTTTTGGTTAGGAGAAGTAATCTTTTTTCATAAATGATTACAAATCAGAAATTCCTAGCTAAAAATAATCTGCTTTAATAAGAAATGATTGATTAAAATAAATACCTATTTATCGATCTGTCTATCTATCTTTCTATCTATCTATGTATATATATATATATATATATATATATATATATACAATCAGCTCACTTTACCATTTGCAGCTTATAACCATTTACCACCAGGGGTCACTACTAACAAAAAGCATCCACTCCACTTCTAAATCTAGCCCCTAGAGTTGAGCAGAAGCATAAGATTCCCCACTGCTTCATTCCATTTCCATTAGATTATAGATGTAAATTGTTTTTGATGGTATGGTCTGTGCAGATTGAAATATTCAGAGCATATTCTGACTTTTAGTTAACACATCTGTAAGCAATTTGGCCATCACTGAATTCAACGTTTATCTCAATCGTAATAGAGAAGGATAATGACAAATATAGTTTACAATGTTATTAAGTACATCATTTTATTTAATTGTGTGAATAAAAGGAATCGTCTCCCCGTCGGGGAATTGAACCCCGGTCTTCCGCGTGACAGGCGGGGATACTGACCACTATACTAACGAGGACATATTGGCTTCAGTTCAACAGTGCTCACCTCCATGAGGTTAGGGCATGCCCTCAATCAATTCACAGTATTGTAATAGGCAGCTTTGCTTCCTTTGGTTAGGAGAAGCAATCTTTTTTCATAAATGATTACAAATCAGAAATTCCTAGCCAAAAATAATCTGCTTTAATAAGAAATGATTGATTAAAATAAATACCTATTTATCGATCTGTCTATCTATCTTTCTATCTATCTATGTATATGTATATATATATATATATATATATATATATATATATATACAATCAGCTCACTTTACCATTTGCAGCTTATAACCATTTACCACCAGGGGTCACTACTAACAAAAAGCATCCACTCCACTTCTAAATCCAGCCCCTAGAGTTGAGCAGAAGCATAAGATTCCCCACTGCTTCATTCCATTTTCCATTAGATTACAGATGTAAATTGTTTTTGATGGTATGGTCTGTGCAGATTGAAATATTCAGAGCATATTCTGACTTTTAGTTAACACATCTGTAAGCAATTTGGCCATCACTGAATTCAACGTTTATCTCAATCGTAATAGAGAAGGATAATGACAAATATAGTTTACAATGTTATTAAGTACATCATTTTATTTAATTGTGTGAATAAAAGGAATCGTCTCCCCGTCGGGGAATTGAACCCCGGTCTGCCGCGTGACAGGCGGGGATACTGACCACTATACTAACGAGGACATATTGGCTTCAGTTCAACAGTGCTCACCTCCATGAGGTTAGGGCATGCCCTCAATCAATTCACAGTATTGTAATAGGCAGCTTTGCTTCTTTTGGTTAGGAGAAGCAATCTTTTTTCATAAATGATTACAAATCAGAAATTCCTAGCCAAAAATAATCTGCTTTAATAAGAAATGATTGATTAAAATAAATACCTATTTATCGATCTGTCTATCTATCTTTCTATCTATCTATGTATATGTATATATATATATATATATATACAATCAGCTCACTTTACCATTTGCAGCTTATAACCATTTACCACCAGGGGTCACTACTAACAAAAAGCATCCACTCCACTTCTAAATCTAGCCCCTAGAGTTGAGCAGAAGCATAAGATTCCCCACTGCTTCATTCCATTTCCATTAGATTATAGATGTAAATTTTTTTTGATGGTATGGTCTGTGCAGATTGAAATATTCAGAGCATATTCTGACTTTTAGTTAACACATCTGTAAGCAATTTGGCCATCACTGAATTCAACGTTTATCTCAATCGTAATAGACAAGGATAATGACAAATATAGTTTACAATGTTATTAAGTACATCATTTTATTTAATTGTGTGAATAAAAGGAATCGTCTCCCCGTCGGGGAATTGAACCCCGGTCTCCCGCGTGACAGGCGGGGATACTGACCACTATACTAACGAGGACATATTGTCTTCAGTTCAACAGTGCTCACCTTCATGAGGTTAGGGCATGCCCTCAATCAATTCACAGTATTGTAATAGGCAGCTTTGCTTCTTTTGGTTAGGAGAAGTAATCTTTTTTCATAAATGATTACAAATCAGAAATTCCTAGCCAAAAATAATCTGCTTTAATAAGAAATGATTGATTAAAATAAATACCTATTTATCGATCTGTCTATCTATCTTTCTATCTATCTATGTATATGTATATATATATATATATATATATACAATCAGCTCACTTTACCATTTGCAGCTTATAACCATTTACCACCAGGGGTCACTACTAACAAAAAGCATCCACTCCACTTCTAAATCTAGCCCCTAGAGTTGAGCAGAAGCATAAGATTCCCCACTGCTTCATTCCATTTCCATTAGATTATAGATGTAAATTGTTTTTGATGGTATGGTCTGTGCAGATTGAAATATTCAGAGCATATTCTGACTTTTAGTTAACACATCTGTAAGCAATTTGGCCATCACTGAATTCAACGTTTATCTCAATCGTAATAGACAAGGATAATGACAAATATAGTTTACAATGTTATTAAGTACATCATTTTATTTAATTGTGTGAATAAAAGGAATCGTCTCCCCGTCGGGGAATTGAACCCCGGTCTCCCGCGTGACAGGCGGGGATACTGACCACTATACTAACGAGGACATATTGGCTTCAGTTCAACAGTGCTCACCTTCATGAGGTTAGGGCATGCCCTCAATCAATTCACAGTATTGTAATAGGCAGCTTTGCTTCTTTTGGTTAGGAGAAGTAATCTTTTTTCATAAATGATTACAAATCAGAAATTCCTAGCTAAAAATAATCTGCTTTAATAAGAAATGATTGATTAAAATAAATACCTATTTATCGATCTGTCTATCTATCTTTCTATGTATCTATGTATATGTATATATATATATATATATATACAATCAGCTCACTTTACCATTTGCAGCTTATAACCATTTACCACCAGGGGTCACTACTAACAAAAAGCATCCACTCCACTTCTAAATCTAGCCCCTAGAGTTGAGCAGAAGCATAAGATTCCCCACTGCTTCCTTCCATTTCCATTAGATTATAGATGTAAATTGTTTTTGATGGTATGGTCTGTGCAGATTGAAATATTCAGAGCATATTCTGACTTTTAGTTAACACATCTGTAAGCAATTTGGCCATCACTGAATTCAACGTTTATCTCAATCGTAATAGACAAGGATAATGACAAATATAGTTTACAATGTTATTAAGTACATCATTTTATTTAATTGTGTGAATAAAAGGAAGCGTCTCCCCGTCGGGGAATTGAACCCCAGTCTCCCGCGTGACAGGCGGGGATACTGACCACTATACTAACGAGGACATATTGGCTTCAGTTCAACAGTGCTCACCTCCATGAGGTTAGGGCATGCCCTCAATCAATTCACAGTATTGTAATAGGCAGCTTTGCTTCTTTTGGTTAGGAGAAGCAATCTTTTTTCATAAATGATTACAAATCAGAAATTCCTAGCCAAAAATAATCTGCTTTAATAAGAAATGATTGATTAAAATAAATACCTATTTATCGATCTGTCTATCTATCTTTCTATCTATCTATGTATATGTATATATATATATATATATATACAATCAGCTCACTTTACCATTTGCAGCTTATAACCATTTACCACCAGGGGTCACTACTAACAAAAAGCATCCACTCCACTTCTAAATCTAGCCCCTAGAGTTGAGCAGAAGCATAAGATTCCCCACTGCTTCATTCCATTTCCATTAGATTATAGATGTAAATTGTTTTTGATGGTATGGTCTGTGCAGATTGAAATATTCAGAGCATATTCTGACTTTTAGTTAACACATCTGTAAGCAATTTGGCCATCACTGAATTCAACGTTTATCTCAATCGTAATAGACAAGGATAATGACAAATATAGTTTACAATGTTATTAAGTACATCATTTTATTTAATTGTGTGAATAAAAGGAATCGTCTCCCCGTCGGGGAATTGAACCCCGGTCTCCCGCGTGACAGGCGGGAATACTGACCACTATACTAACGAGGACATATTGGCTTCAGTTCAACAGTGCTCACCTCCATGAGGTTAGGGCATGCCCTCAATCAATTCACAGTATTGTAATAGGCAGCTTTGCTTCCTTTGGTTAGGAGAAGCAATCTTTTTTCATAAATGATTACAAATCAGAAATTCCTAGCTAAAAATAATCTGCTTTAATAAGAAATGATTGATTAAAATAAATACCTATTTATCGATCTGTCTATCTATCTTTCTATCTATCTATGTATATGTATATATATATATATATATATATATATATATATACAATCAGCTCACTTTACCATTTGCAGCTTATAACCATTTACCACCAGGGGTCACTACTAACAAAAAGCATCCACTCCACTTCTAAATCTAGCCCCTAGAGTTGAGCAGAAGCATAAGATTCCCCACTGCTTCATTCCATTTCCATTAGATTATAGATGTAAATTGTTTTTGATGGTATGGTCTGTGCAGATTGAAATATTCAGAGCATATTCTGACTTTTAGTTAACACATCTGTAAGCAATTTGGCCATCACTGAATTCAACGTTTATCTCAATCGTAATAGACAAGGATAATGACAAATATAGTTTACAATGTTATTAAGTACATCATTTTATTTAATTGTGTGAATAAAAGGAATCGTCTCCCCGTCGGGGAATTGAACCCCGGTCTTCCGCGTGACAGGCGGGGATACTGACCACTATACTAACGAGGACATATTGGCTTCAGTTCAACAGTGCTCACCTCCATGAGGTTAGGGCATGCCCTCAATCAATTCACAGTATTGTAATAGGCAGCTTTGCTTCCTTTGGTTAGGAGAAGCAATCTTTTTTCATAAATGATTACAAATCAGAAATTCCTAGCCAAAAATAATCTGCTTTAATAAGAAATGATTGATTAAAATAAATACCTATTTATCGATCTGTCTATCTATCTTTCTATCTATCTATGTATATGTATATATATATATATATATATATATATACAATCAGCTCACTTTACCATTTGCAGCTTATAACCATTTACCACCAGGGGTCACTACTAACAAAAAGCATCCACTCCACTTCTAAATCCAGCCCCTAGAGTTGAGCAGAAGCATAAGATTCCCCACTGCTTCATTCCATTTTCCATTAGATTACAGATGTAAATTGTTTTTGATGGTATGGTCTGTGCAGATTGAAATATTCAGAGCATATTCTGACTTTTAGTTAACACATCTGTAAGCAATTTGGCCATCACTGAATTCAACGTTTATCTCAATCGTAATAGAGAAGGATAATGACAAATATAGTTTACAATGTTATTAAGTACATCATTTTATTTAATTGTGTGAATAAAAGGAATCGTCTCCCCGTCGGGGAATTGAACCCCGGTCTGCCGCGTGACAGGCGGGGATACTGACCACTATACTAACGAGGACATATTGGCTTCAGTTCAACAGTGCTCACCTCCATGAGGTTAGGGCATGCCCTCAATCAATTCACAGTATTGTAATAGGCAGCTTTGCTTCTTTTGGTTAGGAGAAGCAATCTTTTTTCATAAATGATTACAAATCAGAAATTCCTAGCCAAAAATAATCTGCTTTAATAAGAAATGATTGATTAAAATAAATACCTATTTATCGATCTGTCTATCTATCTTTCTATCTATCTATGTATATGTATATATATATATATATATATACAATCAGCTCACTTTACCATTTGCAGCTTATAACCATTTACCACCAGGGGTCACTACTAACAAAAAGCATCCACTCCACTTCTAAATCTAGCCCCTAGAGTTGAGCAGAAGCATAAGATTCCCCACTGCTTCATTCCATTTCCATTAGATTATAGATGTAAATTGTTTTTGATGGTATGGTCTGTGCAGATTGAAATATTCAGAGCATATTCTGACTTTTAGTTAACACATCTGTAAGCAATTTGGCCATCACTGAATTCAACGTTTATCTCAATCGTAATAGACAAGGATAATGACAAATATAGTTTACAATGTTATTAAGTACATCATTTTATTTAATTGTGTGAATAAAAGGAATCGTCTCCCCGTCGGGGAATTGAACCCCGGTCTCGCGCGTGACAGGCGGGGATACTGACCACTATACTAACGAGGACATATTGGCTTCAGTTCAACAGTGCTCACCTTCATGAGGTTAGGGCATGCCCTCAATCAATTCACAGTATTGTAATAGGCAGCTTTGCTTCTTTTGGTTAGGAGAAGTAATCTTTTTTCATAAATGATTACAAATCAGAAATTCCTAGCTAAAAATAATCTGCTTTAATAAGAAATGATTGATTAAAATAAATACCTATTTATCGATCTGTCTATCTATCTTTCTATCTATCTATGTATATATATATATATATATATATATATATATATATATATATATACAATCAGCTCACTTTACCATTTGCAGCTTATAACCATTTACCACCAGGGGTCACTACTAACAAAAAGCATCCACTCCACTTCTAAATCTAGCCCCTAGAGTTGAGCAGAAGCATAAGATTCCCCACTGCTTCATTCCATTTCCATTAGATTATAGATGTAAATTGTTTTTGATGGTATGGTCTGTGCAGATTGAAATATTCAGAGCATATTCTGACTTTTAGTTAACACATCTGTAAGCAATTTGGCCATCACTGAATTCAACGTTTATCTCAATCGTAATAGAGAAGGATAATGACAAATATAGTTTACAATGTTATTAAGTACATCATTTTATTTAATTGTGTGAATAAAAGGAATCGTCTCCCCGTCGGGGAATTGAACCCCGGTCTGCCGCGTGACAGGCGGGGATACTGACCACTATACTAACGAGGACATATTGGCTTCAGTTCAACAGTGCTCACCTCCATGAGGTTAGGGCATGCCCTCAATCAATTCACAGTATTGTAATAGGCAGCTTTGCTTCTTTTGGTTAGGAGAAGCAATCTTTTTTCATAAATGATTACAAATCAGAAATTCCTAGCCAAAAATAATCTGCTTTAATAAGAAATGATTGATTAAAATAAATACCTATTTATCGATCTGTCTATCTATCTTTCTATCTATCTATGTATATGTATATATATATATATATATATACAATCAGCTCACTTTACCATTTGCAGCTTATAACCATTTACCACCAGGGGTCACTACTAACAAAAAGCATCCACTCCACTTCTAAATCTAGCCCCTAGAGTTGAGCAGAAGCATAAGATTCCCCACTGCTTCATTCCATTTCCATTAGATTATAGATGTAAATTGTTTTTGATGGTATGGTCTGTGCAGATTGAAATATTCAGAGCATATTCTGACTTTTAGTTAACACATCTGTAAGCAATTTGGCCATCACTGAATTCAACGTTTATCTCAATCGTAATAGACAAGGATAATGACAAATATAGTTTACAATGTTATTAAGTACATCATTTTATTTAATTGTGTGAATAAAAGGAATCGTCTCCCCGTCGGGGAATTGAACCCCGGTCTCCCGCGTGACAGGCGGGGATACTGACCACTATACTAACGAGGACATATTGGCTTCAGTTCAACAGTGCTCACCTCCATGAGGTTAGGGCATGCCCTCAATCAATTCACAGTATTGTAATAGGCAGCTTTGCTTCCTTTGGTTAGGAGAAGCAATCTTTTTTCATAAATGATTACAAATCAGAAATTCCTAGCCAAAAATAATCTGCTTTAATAAGAAATGATTGATTAAAATAAATACCTATCTATCGATCTGTCTATCTATCTTTCTATCTATCTATGTATATGTATATATATATATATATATATATATATATACTATCAGCTCACTTTACCATTTGCAGCTTATAACCATTTACCACCAGGGGTCACTACTAACAAAAAGCATCCACTCCACTTCTAAATCTAGCCCCTAGAGTTGAGCAGAAGCATAAGATTCCCCACTGCTTCATTCCATTTCCATTAGATTATAGATGTAAATTTTTTTTGATGGTATGGTCTGTGCAGATTGAAATATTCAGAGCATATTCTGACTTTTAGTTAACACATCTGTAAGCAATTTGGCCATCACTGAATTCAACGTTTATCTCAATCGTAATAGACAAGGATAATGACAAATATAGTTTACAATGTTATTAAGTACATCATTTTATTTAATTGTGTGAATAAAAGGAATCGTCTCCCCGTCGGGGAATTGAACCCCGGTCTCGCGCGTGACAGGCGGGGATACTGACCACTATACTAACGAGGACATATTGGCTTCAGTTCAACAGTGCTCACCTCCATGAGGTTAGGGCATGCCCTCAATCAATTCACAGTATTGTAATAGGCAGCTTTGCTTCTTTTGGTTAGGAGAAGCAATCTTTTTTCATAAATGATTACAAATCAGAAATTCCTAGCCAAAAATAATCTGCTTTAATAAGAAATGATTGATTAAAATAAATACCTATTTATCGATCTGTCTATCTATCTTTCTATCTATCTATGTATATGTATATATATATATATATATATACAATCAGCTCACTTTACCATTTGCAGCTTATAACCATTTACCACCAGGGGTCACTACTAACAAAAAGCATCCACTCCACTTCTAAATCTAGCCCCTAGAGTTGAGCAGAAGCATAAGATTCCCCACTGCTTCATTCCATTTCCATTAGATTATAGATGTAAATTTTTTTTGATGGTATGGTCTGTGCAGATTGAAATATTCAGAGCATATTCTGACTTTTAGTTAACACATCTGTAAGCAATTTGGCCATCACTGAATTCAACGTTTATCTCAATCGTAATAGACAAGGATAATGACAAATATAGTTTACAATGTTATTAAGTACATCATTTTATTTAATTGTGTGAATAAAAGGAATCGTCTCCCCGTCGGGGAATTGAACCCCGGTCTCGCGCGTGACAGGCGGGGATACTGACCACTATACTAACGAGGACATATTGGCTTCAGTTCAACAGTGCTCACCTTCATGAGGTTAGGGCATGCCCTCAATCAATTCACAGTATTGTAATAGGCAGCTTTGCTTCTTTTGGTTAGGAGAAGTAATCTTTTTTCATAAATGATTACAAATCAGAAATTCCTAGCTAAAAATAATCTGCTTTAATAAGAAATGATTGATTAAAATAAATACCTATTTATCGATCTGTCTATCTATCTTTCTATCTATCTATGTATATATATATATATATATATATATATATATATATATACAATCAGCTCACTTTACCATTTGCAGCTTATAACCATTTACCACCAGGGGTCACTACTAACAAAAAGCATCCACTCCACTTCTAAATCTAGCCCCTAGAGTTGAGCAGAAGCATAAGATTCCCCACTGCTTCATTCCATTTCCATTAGATTATAGATGTAAATTGTTTTTGATGGTATGGTCTGTGCAGATTGAAATATTCAGAGCATATTCTGACTTTTAGTTAACACATCTGTAAGCAATTTGGCCATCACTGAATTCAACGTTTATCTCAATCGTAATAGAGAAGGATAATGACAAATATAGTTTACAATGTTATTAAGTATATCATTTTATTTAATTGTGTGAATAAAAGGAATCGTCTCCCCGTCGGGGAATTGAACCCCGGTCTGCCGCGTGACAGGCGGGGATACTGACCACTATACTAACGAGGACATATTGGCTTCAGTTCAACAGTGCTCACCTCCATGAGGTTAGGGCATGCCCTCAATCAATTCACAGTATTGTAATAGGCAGCTTTGCTTCTTTTGGTTAGGAGAAGCAATCTTTTTTCATAAATGATTACAAATCAGAAATTCCTAGCCAAAAATAATCTGCTTTAATAAGAAATGATTGATTAAAATAAATACCTATTTATCGATCTGTCTATCTATCTTTCTATCTATCTATGTATATGTATATATATATATATATATATACAATCAGCTCACTTTACCATTTGCAGCTTATAACCATTTACCACCAGGGGTCACTACTAACAAAAAGCATCCACTCCACTTCTAAATCTAGCCCCTAGAGTTGAGCAGAAGCATAAGATTCCCCACTGCTTCATTCCATTTCCATTAGATTATAGATGTAAATTGTTTTTGATGGTATGGTCTGTGCAGATTGAAATATTCAGAGCATATTCTGACTTTTAGTTAACACATCTGTAAGCAATTTGGCCATCACTGAATTCAACGTTTATCTCAATCGTAATAGACAAGGATAATGACAAATATAGTTTACAATGTTATTAAGTACATCATTTTATTTAATTGTGTGAATAAAAGGAATCGTCTCCCCGTCGGGGAATTGAACCCCGGTCTCCCGCGTGACAGGCGGGGATACTGACCACTATACTAACGAGGACATATTGGCTTCAGTTCAACAGTGCTCACCTCCATGAGGTTAGGGCATGCCCTCAATCAATTCACAGTATTGTAATAGGCAGCTTTGCTTCCTTTGGTTAGGAGAAGCAATCTTTTTTCATAAATGATTACAAATCAGAAATTCCTAGCCAAAAATAATCTGCTTTAATAAGAAATGATTGATTAAAATAAATACCTATCTATCGATCTGTCTATCTATCTTTCTATCTATCTATGTATATGTATATATATATATATATATATATATATATATACTATCAGCTCACTTTACCATTTGCAGCTTATAACCATTTACCACCAGGGGTCACTACTAACAAAAAGCATCCACTCCACTTCTAAATCTAGCCCCTAGAGTTGAGCAGAAGCATAAGATTCCCCACTGCTTCATTCCATTTCCATTAGATTATAGATGTAAATTTTTTTTGATGGTATGGTCTGTGCAGATTGAAATATTCAGAGCATATTCTGACTTTTAGTTAACACATCTGTAAGCAATTTGGCCATCACTGAATTCAACGTTTATCTCAATCGTAATAGACAAGGATAATGACAAATATAGTTTACAATGTTATTAAGTACATCATTTTATTTAATTGTGTGAATAAAAGGAATCGTCTCCCCGTCGGGGAATTGAACCCCGGTCTCGCGCGTGACAGGCGGGGATACTGACCACTATACTAACGAGGACATATTGGCTTCAGTTCAACAGTGCTCACCTTCATGAGGTTAGGGCATGCCCTCAATCAATTCACAGTATTGTAATAGGCAGCTTTGCTTCTTTTGGTTAGGAGAAGTAATCTTTTTTCATAAATGATTACAAATCAGAAATTCCTAGCTAAAAATAATCTGCTTTAATAAGAAATGATTGATTAAAATAAATACCTATTTATCGATCTGTCTATCTATCTTTCTATCTATCTATGTATATATATATATATATATATATATATATATATATATACAATCAGCTCACTTTACCATTTGCAGCTTATAACCATTTACCACCAGGGGTCACTACTAACAAAAAGCATCCACTCCACTTCTAAATCTAGCCCCTAGAGTTGAGCAGAAGCATAAGATTCCCCACTGCTTCATTCCATTTCCATTAGATTATAGATGTAAATTGTTTTTGATGGTATGGTCTGTGCAGATTGAAATATTCAGAGCATATTCTGACTTTTAGTTAACACATCTGTAAGCAATTTGGCCATCACTGAATTCAACGTTTATCTCAATCGTAATAGAGAAGGATAATGACAAATATAGTTTACAATGTTATTAAGTACATCATTTTATTTAATTGTGTGAATAAAAGGAATCGTCTCCCCGTCGGGGAATTGAACCCCGGTCTCCCGCGTGACAGGTGGGGATACTGACCACTATACTAACGAGGACATATTGGCTTCAGTTCAACAGTGCTCACCTCCATGAGGTTAGGGCATGCCCTCAATCAATTCACAGTATTGTAATAGGCAGCTTTGCTTCTTTTGGTTAGGAGAAGTAATCTTTTTTCATAAATGATTACAAATCAGAAATTCCTAGCTAAAAATAATCTGCTTTAATAAGAAATGATTGATTAAAATAAATACCTATTTATCGATCTGTCTATCTATCTTTCTATCTATCTATGTATATATATATATATATATATATATATATATATATATATACAATCGGCTCACTTTACCATTTGCAGCTTATAACCATTTACCACCAGGGGTCACTACTAACAAAAATCATCCACTCCACTTCTAAATCTAGCCCCTAGAGTTGAGCAGAAGCATAAGATTCCCCACTGCTTCATTCCATTTCCATTAGATTATAGATGTAAATTGTTTTTGATGGTATGGTCTGTGCAGATTGAAATATTCAGAGCATATTCTGACTTTTAGTTAACACATCTGTAAGCAATTTGGCCATCACTGAATTCAACGTTTATCTCAATCGTAATAGACAAGGATAATGACAAATATAGTTTACAATGTTATTAAGTACATCATTTTATTTAATTGTGTGAATAAAAGGAATCGTCTCCCCGTCGGGGAATTGAACCCCGGTCTCCCGCGTGACAGGCGGGGATACTGACCACTATACTAACGAGGACATATTGTCTTCAGTTCAACAGTGCTCACCTTCATGAGGTTAGGGCATGCCCTCAATCAATTCACAGTATTGTAATAGGCAGCTTTGCTTCTTTTGGTTAGGAGAAGTAATCTTTTTTCATAAATGATTACAAATCAGAAATTCCTAGCCAAAAATAATCTGCTTTAATAAGAAATGATTGATTAAAATAAATACCTATTTATCGATCTGTCTATCTATCTTTCTATCTATCTATGTATATGTATATATATATATATATATATATATATACAATCAGCTCACTTTACCATTTGCAGCTTATAACCATTTACCACCAGGGGTCACTACTAACAAAAAGCATCCACTCCACTTCTAAATCTAGCCCCTAGAGTTGAGCAGAAGCATAAGATTCCCCACTGCTTCATTCCATTTCCATTAGATTATAGATGTAAATTGTTTTTGATGGTATGGTCTGTGCAGATTGAAATATTCAGAGCATATTCTGACTTTTAGTTAACACATCTGTAAGCAATTTGGCCATCACTGAATTCAACGTTTATCTCAATCGTAATAGACAAGGATAATGACAAATATAGTTTACAATGTTATTAAGTACATCATTTTATTTAATTGTGTGAATAAAAGGAATCGTCTCCCCGTCGGGGAATTGAACCCCGGTCTCCCGCGTGACAGGCGGGGATACTGACCACTATACTAACGAGGACATATTGGCTTCAGTTCAACAGTGCTCACCTTCATGAGGTTAGGGCATGCCCTCAATCAATTCACAGTATTGTAATAGGCAGCTTTGCTTCTTTTGGTTAGGAGAAGTAATCTTTTTTCATAAATGATTACAAATCAGAAATTCCTAGCTAAAAATAATCTGCTTTAATAAGAAATGATTGATTAAAATAAATACCTATTTATCGATCTGTCTATCTATCTTTCTATCTATCTATGTATATGTATATATATATATATATATATACAATCAGCTCACTTTACCATTTGCAGCTTATAACCATTTACCACCAGGGGTCACTACTAACAAAAAGCATCCACTCCACTTCTAAATCTAGCCCCTAGAGTTGAGCAGAAGCATAAGATTCCCCACTGCTTCATTCCATTTCCATTAGATTATAGATGTAAATTGTTTTTGATGGTATGGTCTGTGCAGATTGAAATATTCAGAGCATATTCTGACTTTTAGTTAACACATCTGTAAGCAATTTGGCCATCACTGAATTCAACGTTTATCTCAATCGTAATAGACAAGGATAATGACAAATATAGTTTACAATGTTATTAAGTACATCATTTTATTTAATTGTGTGAATAAAAGGAATCGTCTCCCCGTCGGGGAATTGAACCCCGGTCTCCCGCGTGACAGGCGGGGATACTGACCACTATACTAACGAGGACATATTGGCTTCAGTTCAACAGTGCTCACCTCCATGAGGTTAGGGCATGCCCTCAATCAATTCACAGTATTGTAATAGGCAGCTTTGCTTCCTTTGGTTAGGAGAAGCAATCTTTTTTCATAAATGATTACAAATCAGAAATTCCTAGCCAAAAATAATCTGCTTTAATAAGAAATGATTGATTAAAATAAATACCTATCTATCGATCTGTCTATCTATCTATCTTTCTATCTATCTATGTATATGTATATATATATATATATATATATATATATATACTATCAGCTCACTTTACCATTTGCAGCTTATAACCATTTACCACCAGGGGTCACTACTAACAAAAAGCATCCACTCCACTTCTAAATCCAGCCCCTAGAGTTGAGCAGAAGCATAAGATTCCCCACTGCTTCATTCCATTTTCCATTAGATTACAGATGTAAATTGTTTTTGATGGTATGGTCTGTGCAGATTGAAATATTCAGAGCATATTCTGACTTTTAGTTAACACATCTGTAAGCAATTTGGCCATCACTGAATTCAACGTTTATCTCAATCGTAATAGAGAAGGATAATGACAAATATAGTTTACAATGTTATTAAGTACATCATTTTATTTAATTGTGTGAATAAAAGGAATCGTCTCCCCGTCGGGGAATTGAACCCCGGTCTGCCGCGTGACAGGCGGGGATACTGACCACTATACTAACGAGGACATATTGGCTTCAGTTCAACAGTGCTCACCTCCATGAGGTTAGGGCATGCCCTCAATCAATTCACAGTATTGTAATAGGCAGCTTTGCTTCTTTTGGTTAGGAGAAGCAATCTTTTTTCATAAATGATTACAAATCAGAAATTCCTAGCCAAAAATAATCTGCTTTAATAAGAAATGATTGATTAAAATAAATACCTATTTATCGATCTGTCTATCTATCTTTCTATCTATCTATGTATATGTATATATATATATATATATATATATATATACTATCAGCTCACTTTACCATTTGCAGCTTATAACCATTTACCACCAGGGGTCACTACTAACAAAAAGCATCCACTCCACTTCTAAATCTAGCCCCTAGAGTTGAGCAGAAGCATAAGATTCCCCACTGCTTCATTCCATTTCCATTAGATTATAGATGTAAATTTTTTTTGATGGTATGGTCTGTGCAGATTGAAATATTCAGAGCATATTCTGACTTTTAGTTAACACATCTGTAAGCAATTTGGCCATCACTGAATTCAACGTTTATCTCAATCGTAATAGACAAGGATAATGACAAATATAGTTTACAATGTTATTAAGTACATCATTTTATTTAATTGTGTGAATAAAAGGAATCGTCTCCCCGTCGGGGAATTGAACCCCGGTCTCGCGCGTGACAGGCGGGGATACTGACCACTATACTAACGAGGACATATTGGCTTCAGTTCAACAGTGCTCACCTTCATGAGGTTAGGGCATGCCCTCAATCAATTCACAGTATTGTAATAGGCAGCTTTGCTTCTTTTGGTTAGGAGAAGTAATCTTTTTTCATAAATGATTACAAATCAGAAATTCCTAGCTAAAAATAATCTGCTTTAATAAGAAATGATTGATTAAAATAAATACCTATTTATCGATCTGTCTATCTATCTTTCTATCTATCTATGTATATATATATATATATATATATATATATATATATATATATACAATCAGCTCACTTTACCATTTGCAGCTTATAACCATTTACCACCAGGGGTCACTACTAACAAAAAGCATCCACTCCACTTCTAAATCTAGCCCCTAGAGTTGAGCAGAAGCATAAGATTCCCCACTGCTTCATTCCATTTCCATTAGATTATAGATGTAAATTGTTTTTGATGGTATGGTCTGTGCAGATTGAAATATTCAGAGCATATTCTGACTTTTAGTTAACACATTCGTAAGCAATTTGGCCATCACTGAATTCAACGTTTATCTCAATCGTAATAGAGAAGGATAATGACAAATATAGTTTACAATGTTATTAAGTACATCATTTTATTTAATTGTGTGAATAAAAGGAATCGTCTCCCCGTCGGGGAATTGAACCCCGGTCTCCCGCGTGACAGGCGGGGATACTGACCACTATACTAACGAGGACATATTGGCTTCAGTTCAACAGTGCTCACCTCCATGAGGTTAGGGCATGCCCTCAATCAATTCACAGTATTGTAATAGGCAGCTTTGCTTCTTTTGGTTAGGAGAAGTAATCTTTTTTCATAAATGATTACAAATCAGAAATTCCTAGCCAAAAATAATCTGCTTTAATAAGAAATGATTGATTAAAATAAATACCTATTTATCGATCTGTCTATCTATCTTTCTATCTATCTATGTATATGTATATATATATATATATATATACAATCAGCTCACTTTACCATTTGCAGCTTATAACCATTTACCACCAGGGGTCACTACTAACAAAAAGCATCCACTCCACTTCTAAATCTAGCCCCTAGAGTTGAGCAGAAGCATAAGATTCCCCACTGCTTCATTCCATTTCCATTAGATTATAGATGTAAATTGTTTTTGATGGTATGGTCTGTGCAGATTGAAATATTCAGAGCATATTCTGACTTTTAGTTAACACATCTGTAAGCAATTTGGCCATCACTGAATTCAACGTTTATCTCAATCGTAATAGACAAGGATAATGACAAATATAGTTTACAATGTTATTAAGTACATCATTTTATTTAATTGTGTGAATAAAAGGAATCGTCTCCCCGTCGGGGAATTGAACCCCGGTCTCCCGCGTGACAGGCGGGGATACTGACCACTATACTAACGAGGACATATTGGCTTCAGTTCAACAGTGCTCACCTTCATGAGGTTAGGGCATGCCCTCAATCAATTCACAGTATTGTAATAGGCAGCTTTGCTTCTTTTGGTTAGGAGAAGTAATCTTTTTTCATAAATGATTACAAATCAGAAATTCCTAGCTAAAAATAATCTGCTTTAATAAGAAATGATTGATTAAAATAAATACCTATTTATCGATCTGTCTATCTATCTTTCTATCTATCTATGTATATATATATATATATATATATATATATATATATATACAATCAGCTCACTTTACCATTTGCAGCTTATAACCATTTACCACCAGGGGTCACTACTAACAAAAAGCATCCACTCCACTTCTAAATCTAGCCCCTAGAGTTGAGCAGAAGCATAAGATTCCCCACTGCTTCATTCCATTTCCATTAGATTATAGATGTAAATTGTTTTTGATGGTATGGTCTGTGCAGATTGAAATATTCAGAGCATATTCTGACTTTTAGTTAACACATCTGTAAGCAATTTGGCCATCACTGAATTCAACGTTTATCTCAATCGTAATAGAGAAGGATAATGACAAATATAGTTTACAATGTTATTAAGTACATCATTTTATTTAATTGTGTGAATAAAAGGAATCGTCTCCCCGTCGGGGAATTGAACCCCGGTCTCCCGCGTGACAGGTGGGGATACTGACCACTATACTAACGAGGACATATTGGCTTCAGTTCAACAGTGCTCACCTCCATGAGGTTAGGGCATGCCCTCAATCAATTCACAGTATTGTAATAGGCAGCTTTGCTTCTTTTGGTTAGGAGAAGTAATCTTTTTTCATAAATGATTACAAATCAGAAATTCCTAGCTAAAAATAATCTGCTTTAATAAGAAATGATTGATTAAAATAAATACCTATTTATCGATCTGTCTATCTATCTTTCTATCTATCTATGTATATATATATATATATATATATATATATATATATATATACAATCGGCTCACTTTACCATTTGCAGCTTATAACCATTTACCACCAGGGGTCACTACTAACAAAAATCATCCACTCCACTTCTAAATCTAGCCCCTAGAGTTGAGCAGAAGCATAAGATTCCCCACTGCTTCATTCCATTTCCATTAGATTATAGATGTAAATTGTTTTTGATGGTATGGTCTGTGCAGATTGAAATATTCAGAGCATATTCTGACTTTTAGTTAACACATCTGTAAGCAATTTGGCCATCACTGAATTCAACGTTTATCTCAATCGTAATAGACAAGGATAATGACAAATATAGTTTACAATGTTATTAAGTACATCATTTTATTTAATTGTGTGAATAAAAGGAATCGTCTCCCCGTCGGGGAATTGAACCCCGGTCTCCCGCGTGACAGGCGGGGATACTGACCACTATACTAACGAGGACATATTGTCTTCAGTTCAACAGTGCTCACCTTCATGAGGTTAGGGCATGCCCTCAATCAATTCACAGTATTGTAATAGGCAGCTTTGCTTCTTTTGGTTAGGAGAAGTAATCTTTTTTCATAAATGATTACAAATCAGAAATTCCTAGCCAAAAATAATCTGCTTTAATAAGAAATGATTGATTAAAATAAATACCTATTTATCGATCTGTCTATCTATCTTTCTATCTATCTATGTATATGTATATATATATATATATATATATATACAATCAGCTCACTTTACCATTTGCAGCTTATAACCATTTACCACCAGGGGTCACTACTAACAAAAAGCATCCACTCCACTTCTAAATCTAGCCCCTAGAGTTGAGCAGAAGCATAAGATTCCCCACTGCTTCATTCCATTTCCATTAGATTATAGATGTAAATTGTTTTTGATGGTATGGTCTGTGCAGATTGAAATATTCAGAGCATATTCTGACTTTTAGTTAACACATCTGTAAGCAATTTGGCCATCACTGAATTCAACGTTTATCTCAATCGTAATAGACAAGGATAATGACAAATATAGTTTACAATGTTATTAAGTACATCATTTTATTTAATTGTGTGAATAAAAGGAATCGTCTCCCCGTCGGGGAATTGAACCCCGGTCTCCCGCGTGACAGGCGGGGATACTGACCACTATACTAACGAGGACATATTGGCTTCAGTTCAACAGTGCTCACCTTCATGAGGTTAGGGCATGCCCTCAATCAATTCACAGTATTGTAATAGGCAGCTTTGCTTCTTTTGGTTAGGAGAAGTAATCTTTTTTCATAAATGATTACAAATCAGAAATTCCTAGCTAAAAATAATCTGCTTTAATAAGAAATGATTGATTAAAATAAATACCTATTTATCGATCTGTCTATCTATCTTTCTATCTATCTATGTATATGTATATATATATATATATATATACAATCAGCTCACTTTACCATTTGCAGCTTATAACCATTTACCACCAGGGGTCACTACTAACAAAAAGCATCCACTCCACTTCTAAATCTAGCCCCTAGAGTTGAGCAGAAGCATAAGATTCCCCACTGCTTCATTCCATTTCCATTAGATTATAGATGTAAATTGTTTTTGATGGTATGGTCTGTGCAGATTGAAATATTCAGAGCATATTCTGACTTTTAGTTAACACATCTGAAAGCAATTTGGCCATCACTGAATTCAACGTTTATCTCAATCGTAATAGACAAGGATAATGACAAATATAGTTTACAATGTTATTAAGTACATCATTTTATTTAATTGTGTGAATAAAAGGAATCGTCTCCCCGTCGGGGAATTGAACCCCGGTCTCCCGCGTGACAGGCGGGGATACTGACCACTATACTAACGAGGACATATTGGCTTCAGTTCAACAGTGCTCACCTCCATGAGGTTAGGGCATGCCCTCAATCAATTCACAGTATTGTAATAGGCAGCTTTGCTTCCTTTGGTTAGGAGAAGCAATCTTTTTTCATAAATGATTACAAATCAGAAATTCCTAGCCAAAAATAATCTGCTTTAATAAGAAATGATTGATTAAAATAAATACCTATCTATCGATCTGTCTATCTATCTTTCTATCTATCTATGTATATGTATATATATATATATATATATATATATATATACTATCAGCTCACTTTACCATTTGCAGCTTATAACCATTTACCACCAGGGGTCACTACTAACAAAAAGCATCCACTCCACTTCTAAATCCAGCCCCTAGAGTTGAGCAGAAGCATAAGATTCCCCACTGCTTCATTCCATTTTCCATTAGATTACAGATGTAAATTGTTTTTGATGGTATGGTCTGTGCAGATTGAAATATTCAGAGCATATTCTGACTTTTAGTTAACACATCTGTAAGCAATTTGGCCATCACTGAATTCAACGTTTATCTCAATCGTAATAGAGAAGGATAATGACAAATATAGTTTACAATGTTATTAAGTACATCATTTTATTTAATTGTGTGAATAAAAGGAATCGTCTCCCCGTCGGGGAATTGAACCCCGGTCTGCCGCGTGACAGGCGGGGATACTGATCACTATACTAACGAGGACATATTGGCTTCAGTTCAACAGTGCTCACCTCCATGAGGTTAGGGCATGCCCTCAATCAATTCACAGTATTGTAATAGGCAGCTTTGCTTCTTTTGGTTAGGAGAAGCAATCTTTTTTCATAAATGATTACAAATCAGAAATTCCTAGCCAAAAATAATCTGCTTTAATAAGAAATGATTGATTAAAATAAATACCTATTTATCGATCTGTCTATCTATCTTTCTATCTATCTATGTATATGTATATATATATATATATATATATATATATATACTATCAGCTCACTTTACCATTTGCAGCTTATAACCATTTACCACCAGGGGTCACTACTAACAAAAAGCATCCACTCCACTTCTAAATCTAGCCCCTAGAGTTGAGCAGAAGCATAAGATTCCCCACTGCTTCATTCCATTTCCATTAGATTATAGATGTAAATTTTTTTTGATGGTATGGTCTGTGCAGATTGAAATATTCAGAGCATATTCTGACTTTTAGTTAACACATCTGTAAGCAATTTGGCCATCACTGAATTCAACGTTTATCTCAATCGTAATAGACAAGGATAATGACAAATATAGTTTACAATGTTATTAAGTACATCATTTTATTTAATTGTGTGAATAAAAGGAATCGTCTCCCCGTCGGGGAATTGAACCCCGGTCTCGCGCGTGACAGGCGGGGATACTGACCACTATACTAACGAGGACATATTGGCTTCAGTTCAACAGTGCTCACCTTCATGAGGTTAGGGCATGCCCTCAATCAATTCACAGTATTGTAATAGGCAGCTTTGCTTCTTTTGGTTAGGAGAAGTAATCTTTTTTCATAAATGATTACAAATCAGAAATTCCTAGCTAAAAATAATCTGCTTTAATAAGAAATGATTGATTAAAATAAATACCTATTTATCGATCTGTCTATCTATCTTTCTATCTATCTATGTATATATATATATATATATATATATATATATATATATATATATACAATCAGCTCACTTTACCATTTGCAGCTTATAACCATTTACCACCAGGGGTCACTACTAACAAAAAGCATCCACTCCACTTCTAAATCTAGCCCCTAGAGTTGAGCAGAAGCATAAGATTCCCCACTGCTTCATTCCATTTCCATTAGATTATAGATGTAAATTGTTTTTGATGGTATGGTCTGTGCAGATTGAAATATTCAGAGCATATTCTGACTTTTAGTTAACACATCTGTAAGCAATTTGGCCATCACTGAATTCAACGTTTATCTCAATCGTAATAGAGAAGGATAATGACAAATATAGTTTACAATGTTATTAAGTACATCATTTTATTTAATTGTGTGAATAAAAGGAATCGTCTCCCCGTCGGGGAATTGAACCCCGGTCTCCCGCGTGACAGGCGGGGATACTGACCACTATACTAACGAGGACATATTGGCTTCAGTTCAACAGTGCTCACCTCCATGAGGTTAGGGCATGCCCTCAATCAATTCACAGTATTGTAATAGGCAGCTTTGCTTCTTTTGGTTAGGAGAAGTAATCTTTTTTCATAAATGATTACAAATCAGAAATTCCTAGCTAAAAATAATCTGCTTTAATAAGAAATGATTGATTAAAATAAATACCTATTTATCGATCTGTCTATCTATCTTTCTATCTATCTATGTATATATATATATATATATATATATATATATATATATATACAATCGGCTCACTTTACCATTTGCAGCTTATAACCATTTACCACCAGGGGTCACTACTAACAAAAATCATCCACTCCACTTCTAAATCTAGCCCCTAGAGTTGAGCAGAAGCATAAGATTCCCCACTGCTTCATTCCATTTCCATTAGATTATAGATGTAAATTGTTTTTGATGGTATGGTCTGTGCAGATTGAAATATTCAGAGCATATTCTGACTTTTAGTTAACACATCTGTAAGCAATTTGGCCATCACTGAATTCAACGTTTATCTCAATCGTAATAGACAAGGATAATGACAAATATAGTTTACAATGTTATTAAGTACATCATTTTATTTAATTGTGTGAATAAAAGGAATCGTCTCCCCGTCGGGGAATTGAACCCCGGTCTCCCGCGTGACAGGCGGGGATACTGACCACTATACTAACGAGGACATATTGTCTTCAGTTCAACAGTGCTCACCTTCATGAGGTTAGGGCATGCCCTCAATCAATTCACAGTATTGTAATAGGCAGCTTTGCTTCTTTTGGTTAGGAGAAGTAATCTTTTTTCATAAATGATTACAAATCAGAAATTCCTAGCCAAAAATAATCTGCTTTAATAAGAAATGATTGATTAAAATAAATACCTATTTATCGATCTGTCTATCTATCTTTCTATCTATCTATGTATATGTATATATATATATATATATATACAATCAGCTCACTTTACCATTTGCAGCTTATAACCATTTACCACCAGGGGTCACTACTAACAAAAAGCATCCACTCCACTTCTAAATCTAGCCCCTAGAGTTGAGCAGAAGCATAAGATTCCCCACTGCTTCATTCCATTTCCATTAGATTATAGATGTAAATTGTTTTTGATGGTATGGTCTGTGCAGATTGAAATATTCAGAGCATATTCTGACTTTTAGTTAACACATCTGTAAGCAATTTGGCCATCACTGAATTCAACGTTTATCTCAATCGTAATAGACAAGGATAATGACAAATATAGTTTACAATGTTATTAAGTACATCATTTTATTTAATTGTGTGAATAAAAGGAATCGTCTCCCCGTCGGGGAATTGAACCCCGGTCTCCCGCGTGACAGGCGGGGATACTGACCACTATACTAACGAGGACATATTGGCTTCAGTTCAACAGTGCTCACCTTCATGAGGTTAGGGCATGCCCTCAATCAATTCACAGTATTGTAATAGGCAGCTTTGCTTCTTTTGGTTAGGAGAAGTAATCTTTTTTCATAAATGATTACAAATCAGAAATTCCTAGCTAAAAATAATCTGCTTTAATAAGAAATGATTGATTAAAATAAATACCTATTTATCGATCTGTCTATCTATCTTTCTATCTATCTATGTATATGTATATATATATATATATATATACAATCAGCTCACTTTACCATTTGCAGCTTATAACCATTTACCACCAGGGGTCACTACTAACAAAAAGCATCCACTCCACTTCTAAATCTAGCCCCTAGAGTTGAGCAGAAGCATAAGATTCCCCACTGCTTCATTCCATTTCCATTAGATTATAGATGTAAATTGTTTTTGATGGTATGGTCTGTGCAGATTGAAATATTCAGAGCAAATTCTGACTTTTAGTTAACACATCTGTAAGCAATTTGGCCATCACTGAATTCAACGTTTATCTCAATCGTAATAGACAAGGATAATGACAAATATAGTTTACAATGTTATTAAGTACATCATTTTATTTAATTGTGTGAATAAAAGGAATCGTCTCCCCGTCGGGGAATTGAACCCCGGTCTCCCGCGTGACAGGCGGGGATACTGACCACTATACTAACGAGGACATATTGGCTTCAGTTCAACAGTGCTCACCTCCATGAGGTTAGGGCATGCCCTCAATCAATTCACAGTATTGTAATAGGCAGCTTTGCTTCCTTTGGTTAGGAGAAGCAATCTTTTTTCATAAATGATTACAAATCAGAAATTCCTAGCCAAAAATAATCTGCTTTAATAAGAAATGATAGATTAAAATAAATACCTATCTATCGATCTGTCTATCTATCTTTCTATCTATCTATGTATATGTATATATATATATATATATATATATATATATACTATCAGCTAGCTTTACCATTTGCAGCTTATAACCATTTACCACCAGGGGTCACTACTAACAAAAAGCATCCACTCCACTTCTAAATCTAGCCCCTAGAGTTGAGCAGAAGCATAAGATTCCCCACTGCTTCATTCCATTTCCATTAGATTATAGATGTAAATTTTTTTTGATGGTATGGTCTGTGCAGATTGAAATATTCAGAGCATATTCTGACTTTTAGTTAACACATCTGTAAGCAATTTGGCCATCACTGAATTCAACGTTTATCTCAATCGTAATAGACAAGGATAATGACAAATATAGTTTACAATGTTATTAAGTACATCATTTTATTTAATTGTGTGAATAAAAGGAATCGTCTCCCCGTCGGGGAATTGAACCCCGGTCTCCCGCATGACAGGCGGGGATACTGACCACTATACTAACGAGGACATATTGGCTTCAGTTCAACAGTGCTCACCTTCATGAGGTTAGGGCATGCCCTCAATCAATTCACAGTATTGTAATAGGCAGCTTTGCTTCTTTTGGTTAGGAGAAGTAATCTTTTTTCATAAATGATTACAAATCAGAAATTCCTAGCTAAAAATAATCTGCTTTAATAAGAAATGATTGATTAAAATAAATACCTATTTATCGATCTGTCTATCTATCTTTCTATCTATCTATGTATATATATATATATATATATATATATATATATATATATACAATCAGCTCACTTTACCATTTGCAGCTTATAACCATTTACCACCAGGGGTCACTACTAACAAAAAGCATCCACTCCACTTCTAAATCTAGCCCCTAGAGTTGAGCAGAAGCATAAGATTCCCCACTGCTTCATTCCATTTCCATTAGATTATAGATGTAAATTGTTTTTGATGGTATGGTCTGTGCAGATTGAAATATTCAGAGCATATTCTGACTTTTAGTTAACACATCTGTAAGCAATTTGGCCATCACTGAATTCAACGTTTATCTCAATCGTAATAGAGAAGGATAATGACAAATATAGTTTACAATGTTATTAAGTACATCATTTTATTTAATTGTGTGAATAAAAGGAATCGTCTCCCCGTCGGGGAATTGAACCCCGGTCTCCCGCGTGACAGGCGGGGATACTGACCACTATACTAACGAGGACATATTGGCTTCAGTTCAACAGTGCTCACCTCCATGAGGTTAGGGCATGCCCTCAATCAATTCACAGTATTGTAATAGGCAGCTTTGCTTCTTTTGGTTAGGAGAAGTAATCTTTTTTCATAAATGATTACAAATCAGAAATTCCTAGCTAAAAATAATCTGCTTTAATAAGAAATGATTGATTAAAATAAATACCTATTTATCGATCTGTCTATCTATCTTTCTATCTATCTATGTATATATATATATATATATATATATATATATATATATATATACAATCGGCTCACTTTACCATTTGCAGCTTATAACCATTTACCACCAGGGGTCACTACTAACAAAAATCATCCACTCCACTTCTAAATCTAGCCCCTAGAGTTGAGCAGAAGCATAAGATTCCCCACTGCTTCATTCCATTTCCATTAGATTATAGATGTAAATTGTTTTTGATGGTATGGTCTGTGCAGATTGAAATATTCAGAGCATATTCTGACTTTTAGTTAACACATCTGTAAGCAATTTGGCCATCACTGAATTCAACGTTTATCTCAATCGTAATAGAGAAGGATAATGACAAATATAGTTTACAATGTTATTAAGTACATCATTTTATTTAATTGTGTGAATAAAAGGAATCGTCTCCCCGTCGGGGAATTGAACCCCGGTCTCCCGCGTGACAGGCGGGGATACTGACCACTATACTAACGAGGACATATTGGCTTCAGTTCAACAGTGCTCACCTCCATGAGGTTAGGGCATGCCCTCAATCAATTCACAGTATTGTAATAGGCAGCTTTGCTTCTTTTGGTTAGGAGAAGCAATCTTTTTTCATAAATGATTACAAATCAGAAATTCCTAGCCAAAAATAATCTGCTTTAATAAGAAATGATTGATTAAAATAAATACCTATTTATCGATCTGTCTATCTATCTTTCTATCTATCTATGTATATGTATATATATATATATATATATATATATATATATACAATCAGCTCACTTTACCATTTGCAGCTTATAACCATTTACCACCAGGGGTCACTACTAACAAAAAGCATCCACTCCACTTCTAAATCTAGCCCCTAGAGTTGAGCAGAAGCATAAGATTCCCCACTGCTTCATTCCATTTCCATTAGATTATAGATGTAAATTGTTTTTGATGGTATGGTCTGTGCAGATTGAAATATTCAGAGCATATTCTGACTTTTAGTTAACACATCTGTAAGCAATTTGGCCATCACTGAATTCAACGTTTATCTCAATCGTAATAGACAAGGATAATGACAAATATAGTTTACAATGTTATTAAGTACATCATTTTATTTAATTGTGTGAATAAAAGGAATCGTCTCCCCGTCGGGGAATTGAACCCCGGTCTCCCGCGTGACAGGCGGGGATACTGACCACTATACTAACGAGGACATATTGGATTCAGTTCAACAGTGCTCACCTCCATGAGGTTAGGGCATGCCCTCAATCAATTCACAGTATTGTAATAGGCAGCTTTGCTTCCTTTGGTTAGGAGAAGCAATCTTTTTTCATAAATGATTACAAATCAGAAATTCCTAGCCAAAAATAATCTGCTTTAATAAGAAATGATTGATTAAAATAAATACCTATTTATCGATCTGTCTATCTATCTTTCTATCTATCTATGTATATGTATATATATATATATATATATACAATCAGCTCACTTTACCATTTGCAGCTTATAACCATTTACCACCAGGGGTCACTACTAACAAAAAGCATCCACTCCACTTCTAAATCTAGCCCCTAGAGTTGAGCAGAAGCATAAGATTCCCCACTGCTTCCTTCCATTTCCATTAGATTATAGATGTAAATTGTTTTTGATGGTATGGTCTGTGCAGATTGAAATATTCAGAGCATATTCTGACTTTTAGTTAACACATCTGTAAGCAATTTGGCCATCACTGAATTCAACGTTTATCTCAATCGTAATAGACAAGGATAATGACAAATATAGTTTACAATGTTATTAAGTACATCATTTTATTTAATTGTGTGAATAAAAGGAAGCGTCTCCCCGTCGGGGAATTGAACCCCGGTCTCCCGCGTGACAGGCGGGGATACTGACCACTATACTAACGAGGACATATTGGCTTCAGTTCAACAGTGCTCACCTCCATGAGGTTAGGGCATGCCCTCAATCAATTCACAGTATTGTAATAGGCAGCTTTGCTTCTTTTGGTTAGGAGAAGCAATCTTTTTTCATAAATGATTACAAATCAGAAATTCCTAGCCAAAAATAATCTGCTTTAATAAGAAATGATTGATTAAAATAAATACCTATTTATCGATCTGTCTATCTATCTTTCTATCTATCTATGTATATGTATATATATATATATATATATACAATCAGCTCACTTTACCATTTGCAGCTTATAACCATTTACCACCAGGGGTCACTACTAACAAAAAGCATCCACTCCACTTCTAAATCTAGCCCCTAGAGTTGAGCAGAAGCATAAGATTCCCCACTGCTTCATTCCATTTCCATTAGATTATAGATGTAAATTGTTTTTGATGGTATGGTCTGTGCAGATTGAAATATTCAGAGCATATTCTGACTTTTAGTTAACACATCTGTAAGCAATTTGGCCATCACTGAATTCAACGTTTATCTCAATCGTAATAGACAAGGATAATGACAAATATAGTTTACAATGTTATTAAGTACATCATTTTATTTAATTGTGTGAATAAAAGGAATCGTCTCCCCGTCGGGGAATTGAACCCCGGTCCCCCGCGTGACAGGCGGGGATACTGACCACTATACTAACGAGGACATATTGGCTTCAGTTCAACAGTGCTCACCTCCATGAGGTTAGGGCATGCCCTCAATCAATTCACAGTATTGTAATAGGCAGCTTTGCTTCCTTTGGTTAGGAGAAGCAATCTTTTTTCATAAATGATTACAAATCAGAAATTCCTAGCCAAAAATAATCTGCTTTAATAAGAAATGATTGATTAAAATAAATACCTATCTATCGATCTGTCTATCTATCTTTCTATCTATCTATGTATATGTATATATATATATATATATATATATATATATATACAATCAGCTCACTTTACCATTTGCAGCTTATAACCATTTACCACCAGGGGTCACTACTAACAAAAAGCATCCACTCCACTTCTAAATCTAGCCCCTAGAGTTGAGCAGAAGCATAAGATTCCCCACTGCTTCATTCCATTTCCATTAGATTATAGATGTAAATTGTTTTTGATGGTATGGTCTGTGCAGATTGAAATATTCAGAGCATATTCTGACTTTTAGTTAACACATCTGTAAGCAATTTGGCCATCACTGAATTCAACGTTTATCTCAATCGTAATAGAGAAGGATAATGACAAATATAGTTTACAATGTTATTAAGTACATCATTTTATTTAATTGTGTGAATAAAAGGAATCGTCTCCCCGTCGGGGAATTGAACCCCGGTCTCCCGCGTGACAGGCGGGGATACTGACCACTATACTAACGAGGACATATTGGCTTCAGTTCATCAGTGCTCACCTCCATGAGGTTAGGGCATGCCCTCAATCAATTCACAGTATTGTAATAGGCAGCTTTGCTTCTTTTGGTTAGGAGAAGCAATCTTTTTTCATAAATGATTACAAATCAGAAATTCCTAGCCAAAAATAATCTGCTTTAATAAGAAATGATTGATTAAAATAAATACCTATTTATCGATCTGTCTATCTATCTTTCTATCTATCTATGTATATGTATATATATATATATATATATACAATCAGCTCACTTTACCATTTGCAGCTTATAACCATTTACCACCAGGGGTCACTACTAACAAAAAGCATCCACTCCACTTCTAAATCTAGCCCCTAGAGTTGAGCAGAAGCATAAGATTCCCCACTGCTTCATTCCATTTCCATTAGATTATAGATGTAAATTGTTTTTGATGGTATGGTCTGTGCAGATTGAAATATTCAGAGCATATTCTGACTTTTAGTTAACACATCTGTAAGCAATTTGGCCATCACTGAATTCAACGTTTATCTCAATCGTAATAGACAAGGATAATGACAAATATAGTTTACAATGTTATTAAGTACATCATTTTATTTAATTGTGTGAATAAAAGGAATCGTCTCCCCGTCGGGGAATTGAACCCCGGTCCCCCGCGTGACAGGCGGGGATACTGACCACTATACTAACGAGGACATATTGGCTTCAGTTCAACAGTGCTCACCTCCATGAGGTTAGGGCATGCCCTCAATCAATTCACAGTATTGTAATAGGCAGCTTTGCTTCCTTTGGTTAGGAGAAGCAATCTTTTTTCATAAATGATTACAAATCAGAAATTCCTAGCTAAAAATAATCTGCTTTAATAAGAAATGATTGATTAAAATAAATACCTATTTATCGATCTGTCTATCTATCTTTCTATCTATCTATGTATATGTATATATATATATATATATATATATATATATACAATCAGCTCACTTTACCATTTGCAGCTTATAACCATTTACCACCAGGGGTCACTACTAACAAAAAGCATCCACTCCACTTCTAAATCTAGCCCCTAGAGTTGAGCAGAAGCATAAGATTCCCCACTGCTTCATTCCATTTCCATTAGATTATAGATGTAAATTGTTTTTGATGGTATGGTCTGTGCAGATTGAAATATTCAGAGCATATTCTGACTTTTAGTTAACACATCTGTAAGCAATTTGGCCATCACTGAATTCAACGTTTATCTCAATCGTAATAGACAAGGATAATGACAAATATAGTTTACAATGTTATTAAGTACATCATTTTATTTAATTGTGTGAATAAAAGGAATCGTCTCCCCGTCGGGGAATTGAACCCCGGTCTTCCGCGTGACAGGCGGGGATACTGACCACTATACTAACGAGGACATATTGGCTTCAGTTCAACAGTGCTCACCTTCATGAGGTTAGGGCATGCCCTCAATCAATTCACAGTATTGTAATAGGCAGCTTTGCTTCTTTTGGTTAGGAGAAGTAATCTTTTTTCATAAATGATTACAAATCAGAAATTCCTAGCTAAAAATAATCTGCTTTAATAAGAAATGATTGATTAAAATAAATACCTATTTATCGATCTGTCTATCTATCTTTCTATCTATCTATGTATATATATATATATATATATATATATATATATATATATACAATCAGCTCACTTTACCATTTGCAGCTTATAACCATTTACCACCAGGGGTCACTACTAACAAAAAGCATCCACTCCACTTCTAAATCTAGCCCCTAGAGTTGAGCAGAAGCATAAGATTCCCCACTGCTTCATTCCATTTCCATTAGATTATAGATGTAAATTGTTTTTGATGGTATGGTCTGTGCAGATTGAAATATTCAGAGCATATTCTGACTTTTAGTTAACACATCTGTAAGCAATTTGGCCATCACTGAATTCAACGTTTATCTCAATCGTAATAGAGAAGGATAATGACAAATATAGTTTACAATGTTATTAAGTACATCATTTTATTTAATTGTGTGAATAAAAGGAATCGTCTCCCCGTCGGGGAATTGAACCCCGGTCTCCCGCGTGACAGGCGGGGATACTGACCACTATACTAACGAGGACATATTGGCTTCAGTTCAACAGTGCTCACCTCCATGAGGTTAGGGCATGCCCTCAATCAATTCACAGTATTGTAATAGGCAGCTTTGCTTCTTTTGGTTAGGAGAAGCAATCTTTTTTCATAAATGATTACAAATCAGAAATTCCTAGCCAAAAATAATCTGCTTTAATAAGAAATGATTGATTAAAATAAATACCTATTTATCGATCTGTCTATCTATCTTTCTATCTATCTATGTATATGTATATATATATATATATATATATATATACAATCAGCTCACTTTACCATTTGCAGCTTATAACCATTTACCACCAGGGGTCACTACTAACAAAAAGCATCCACTCCACTTCTAAATCTAGCCCCTAGAGTTGAGCAGAAGCATAATATTCCCCACTGCTTCATTCCATTTCCATTAGATTATAGATGTAAATTGTTTTTGATGGTATGGTCTGTGCAGATTGAAATATTCAGAGCATATTCTGACTTTTAGTTAACACATCTGTAAGCAATTTGGCCATCACTGAATTCAACGTTTATCTCAATCGTAATAGACAAGGATAATGACAAATATAGTTTACAATGTTATTAAGTACATCATTTTATTTAATTGTGTGAATAAAAGGAATCGTCTCCCCGTCGGGGAATTGAACCCCGGTCTCCCGCGTGACAGGCGGGGATACTGACCACTATACTAACGAGGACATATTGTCTTCAGTTCAACAGTGCTCACCTTCATGAGGTTAGGGCATGCCCTCAATCAATTCACAGTATTGTAATAGGCAGCTTTGCTTCTTTTGGTTAGGAGAAGCAATCTTTTTTCATAAATGATTACAAATCAGAAATTCCTAGCCAAAAATAATCTGCTTTAATAAGAAATGATTGATTAAAATAAATACCTATCTATCGATCTGTCTATCTATCTTTCTATCTATCTATGTATATGTATATGTATATATATATATATATATATATACAATCAGCTCACTTTACCATTTGCAGCTTATAACCATTTACCACCAGGGGTCACTACTAACAAAAAGCATCCACTCCACTTCTAAATCTAGCCCCTAGAGTTGAGCAGAAGCATAAGATTCCCCACTGCTTCATTCCATTTCCATTAGATTATAGATGTAAATTGTTTTTGATGGTATGGTCTGTGCAGATTGAAATATTCAGAGCATATTCTGACTTTTAGTTAACACATCTGTAAGCAATTTGGCCATCACTGAATTCAACGTTTATCTCAATCGTAATAGACAAGGATAATGACAAATATAGTTTACAATGTTATTAAGTACATCATTTTATTTAATTGTGTGAATAAAAGGAATCGTCTCCCCGTCGGGGAATTGAACCCCGGTCTCCCGCGTGACAGGCGGGGATACTGACCACTATACTAACGAGGACATATTGGCTTCAGTTCAACAGTGCTCACCTTCATGAGGTTAGGGCATGCCCTCAATCAATTCACAGTATTGTAATAGGCAGCTTTGCTTCTTTTGGTTAGGAGAAGTAATCTTTTTTCATAAATGATTACAAATCAGAAATTCCTAGCTAAAAATAATCTGCTTTAATAAGAAATGATTGATTAAAATAAATACCTATTTATCGATCTGTCTATCTATCTTTCTATCTATCTATGTATATATATATATATATATATATATATATATATATACAATCGGCTCACTTTACCATTTGCAGCTTATAACCATTTACCACCAGGGGTCACTACTAACAAAAATCATCCACTCCACTTCTAAATCTAGGCCCTAGAGTTGAGCAGAAGCATAAGATTCCCCACTGCTTCATTCCATTTCCATTAGATTATAGATGTAAATTGTTTTTGATGGTATGGTCTGTGCAGATTGAAATATTCAGAGCATATTCTGACTTTTAGTTAACACATCTGTAAGCAATTTGGCCATCACTGAATTCAACGTTTATCTCAATCGTAATAGACAAGGATAATGACAAATATAGTTTACAATGTTATTAAGTACATCATTTTATTTAATTGTGTGAATAAAAGGAATCGTCTCCCGCGTGACAGGCGGGGATACTGACCACTATACTAACGAGGACATATTGTCTTCAGTTCAACAGTGCTCACCTTCATGAGGTTAGGGCATGCCCTCAATCAATTCACAGTATTGTAATAGGCAGCTTTGCTTCTTTTGGTTAGGAGAAGTAATCTTTTTTCATAAATGATTACAAATCAGAAATTCCTAGCCAAAAATAATCTGTTTTAATAAGAAATGATTGATTAAAATAAATACCTATTTATCGATCTGTCTATCTATCTTTCTATCTATCTATGTATATGTATATATATATATATATATATATATATATATATATATACAATCAGCTCACTTTACCATTTGCAGCTTATAACCATTTACCACCAGGGGTCACTACTAACAAAAAGCATCCACTCCACTTCTAAATCCAGCCCCTAGAGTTGAGCAGAAGCATAAGATTCCCCACTGCTTCATTCCATTTTCCATTAGATTACAGATGTAAATTGTTTTTGATGGTATGGTCTGTGCAGATTGAAATATTCAGAGCATATTCTGACTTTTAGTTAACACATCTGTAAGCAATTTGGCCATCACTGAATTCAACGTTTATCTCAATCGTAATAGAGAAGGATAATGACAAATATAGTTTACAATGTTATTAAGTACATCATTTTATTTAATTGTGTGAATAAAAGGAATCGTCTCCCCGTCGGGGAATTGAACCCCGGTCTGCCGCGTGACAGGCGGGGATACTGACCACTATACTAACGAGGACATATTGGCTTCAGTTAAACAGTGCTCACCTCCATGAGGTTAGGGCATGCCCTCAATCAATTCACAGTATTGTAATAGGCAGCTTTGCTTCTTTTGGTTAGGAGAAGCAATCTTTTTTCATAAATGATTACAAATCAGAAATTCCTAGCCAAAAATAATCTGCTTTAATAAGAAATGATTGATTAAAATAAATACCTATTTATCGATCTGTCTATCTATCTTTCTATCTATCTATGTATATGTATATATATATATATATATATATACAATCAGCTCACTTTACCATTTGCAGCTTATAACCATTTACCACCAGGGGTCACTACTAACAAAAAGCATCCACTCCACTTCTAAATCTAGCCCCTAGAGTTGAGCAGAAGCATAAGATTCCCCACTGCTTCATTCCATTTCCATTAGATTATAGATGTAAATTGTTTTTGATGGTATGGTCTGTGCAGATTGAAATATTCAGAGCATATTCTGACTTTTAGTTAACACATCTGTAAGCAATTTGGCCATCACTGAATTCAACGTTTATCTCAATCGTAATAGACAAGGATAATGACAAATATAGTTTACAATGTTATTAAGTACATCATTTTATTTAATTGTGTGAATAAAAGGAATCGTCTCCCCGTCGGGGAATTGAACCCCGGTCTCCCGCGTGACAGGCGGGGATACTGACCACTATACTAACGAGGACATATTGGCTTCAGTTCAACAGTGCTCACCTTCATGAGGTTAGGGCATGCCCTCAATCAATTCACAGTATTGTAATAGGCAGCTTTGCTTCTTTTGGTTAGGAGAAGTAATCTTTTTTCATAAATGATTACAAATCAGAAATTCCTAGCTAAAAATAATCTGCTTTAATAAGAAATGATTGATTAAAATAAATACCTATTTATCGATCTGTCTATCTATCTTTCTATCTATCTATGTATATATATATATATATATATATATATATATATACAATCAGCTCACTTTACCATTTGCAGCTTATAACCATTTACCACCAGGGGTCACTACTAACAAAAAGCATCCACTCCACTTCTAAATCTAGCCCCTAGAGTTGAGCAGAAGCATAATATTCCCCACTGCTTCATTCCATTTCCATTAGATTATAGATGTAAATTGTTTTTGATGGTATGGTCTGTGCAGATTGAAATATTCAGAGCATATTCTGACTTTTAGTTAACACATCTGTAAGCAATTTGGCCATCACTGAATTCAACGTTTATCTCAATCGTAATAGACAAGGATAATGACAAATATAGTTTACAATGTTATTAAGTACATCATTTTATTTAATTGTGTGAATAAAAGGAATCGTCTCCCCGTCGGGGAATTGAACCCCGGTCTCCCGCGTGACAGGCGGGGATACTGACCACTATACTAACGAGGACATATTGTCTTCAGTTCAACAGTGCTCACCTTCATGAGGTTAGGGCATGCCCTCAATCAATTCACAGTATTGTAATAGGCAGCTTTGCTTCTTTTGGTTAGGAGAAGCAATCTTTTTTCATAAATGATTACAAATCAGAAATTCCTAGCCAAAAATAATCTGCTTTAATAAGAAATGATTGATTAAAATAAACACCTATCTATCGATCTGTCTATCTATCTTTCTATCTATCTATGTATATGTATATGTATATATATATATATATATATATACAATCAGCTCACTTTACCATTTGCAGCTTATAACCATTTACCACCAGGGGTCACTACTAACAAAAAGCATCCACTCCACTTCTAAATCTAGCCCCTAGAGTTGAGCAGAAGCATAAGATTCCCCACTGCTTCATTCCATTTCCATTAGATTATAGATGTAAATTGTTTTTGATGGTATGGTCTGTGCAGATTGAAATATTCAGAGCATATTCTGACTTTTAGTTAACACATCTGTAAGCAATTTGGCCATCACTGAATTCAACGTTTATCTCAATCGTAATAGACAAGGATAATGACAAATATAGTTTACAATGTTATTAAGTACATCATTTTATTTAATTGTGTGAATAAAAGGAATCGTCTCCCCGTCGGGGAATTGAACCCCGGTCTCCCGCGTGACAGGCGGGGATACTGACCACTATACTAACGAGGACATATTGGCTTCAGTTCAACAGTGCTCACCTTCATGAGGTTAGGGCATGCCCTCAATCAATTCACAGTATTGTAATAGGCAGCTTTGCTTCTTTTGGTTAGGAGAAGTAATCTTTTTTCATAAATGATTACAAATCAGAAATTCCTAGCTAAAAATAATCTGCTTTAATAAGAAATGCTTGATTAAAATAAATACCTATTTATCGATCTGTCTATCTATCTTTCTATCTATCTATGTATATATATATATATATATATATATATATATATATATACAATCGGCTCACTTTACCATTTGCAGCTTATAACCATTTACCACCAGGGGTCACTACTAACAAAAATCATCCACTCCACTTCTAAATCTAGCCCCTAGAGTTGAGCAGAAGCATAAGATTCCCCACTGCTTCATTCCATTTCCATTAGATTATAGATGTAAATTGTTTTTGATGGTATGGTCTGTGCAGATTGAAATATTCAGAGCATATTCTGACTTTTAGTTAACACATCTGTAAGCAATTTGGCCATCACTGAATTCAACGTTTATCTCAATCGTAATAGACAAGGATAATGACAAATATAGTTTACAATGTTATTAAGTACATCATTTTATTTAATTGTGTGAATAAAAGGAATCGTCTCCCCGTCGGGGAATTGAACCCCGGTCTCCCGCGTGACAGGCGGGGATACTGACCACTATACTAACGAGGACATATTGGCTTCAGTTCAACAGTGCTCACCTTCATGAGGTTAGGGCATGCCCTCAATCAATTCACAGTATTGTAATAGGCAGCTTTGCTTCTTTTGGTTAGGAGAAGTAATCTTTTTTCATAAATGATTACAAATCAGAAATTCCTAGCTAAAAATAATCTGCTTTAATAAGAAATGATTGATTAAAATAAATACCTATTTATCGATCTGTCTATCTATCTTTCTATCTATCTATGTATATATATATATATATATATATATATATATATATATATATATATACAATCAGCTCACTTTACCATTTGCAGCTTATAACCATTTACCACCAGGGGTCACTACTAACAAAAAGCATCCACTCCACTTCTAAATCTAGCCCCTAGAGTTGAGCAGAAGCATAAGATTCCCCACTGCTTCATTCCATTTCCATTAGATTATAGATGTAAATTGTTTTTGATGGTATGGTCTGTGCAGATTGAAATATTCAGAGCATATTCTGACTTTTAGTTAACACATCTGTAAGCAATTTGGCCATCACTGAATTCAACGTTTATCTCAATCGTAATAGAGAAGGATAATGACAAATATAGTTTACAATGTTATTAAGTACATCATTTTATTTAATTGTGTGAATAAAAGGAATCCTCTCCCCGTCGGGGAATTGAACCCCGGTCTCCCGCGTGACAGGCGGGGATACTGACCACTATACTAACGAGGACATATTGGCTTCAGTTCAACAGTGCTCACCTCCATGAGGTTAGGGCATGCCCTCAATCAATTCACAGTATTGTAATAGGCAGCTTTGCTTCTTTTGGTTAGGAGAAGTAATCTTTTTTCATAAATGATTACAAATCATAAATTCCTAGCTAAAAATAATCTGCTTTAATAAGAAATGATTGATTAAAATAAATACCTATTTATCGATCTGTCTATCTATCTTTCTATCTATCTATGTATATATATATATATATATATATATATATATATATACAATCGGCTCACTTTACCATTTGCAGCTTATAACCATTTACCACCAGGGGTCACTACTAACAAAAATCATCCACTCCACTTCTAAATCTAGCCCCTAGAGTTGAGCAGAAGCATAAGATTCCCCACTGCTTCATTCCATTTCCATTAGATTATAGATGTAAATTGTTTTTGATGGTATGGTCTGTGCAGATTGAAATATTCAGAGCATATTCTGACTTTTAGTTAACACATCTGTAAGCAATTTGGCCATCACTGAATTCAACGTTTATCTCAATCGTAATAGACAAGGATAATGACAAATATAGTTTACAATGTTATTAAGTACATCATTTTATTTAATTGTGTGAATAAAAGGAATCGTCTCCCGCGTGACAGGCGGGGATACTGACCACTATACTAACGAGGACATATTGTCTTCAGTTCAACAGTGCTCACCTTCATGAGGTTAGGGCATGCCCTCAATCAATTCACAGTATTGTAATAGGCAGCTTTGCTTCTTTTGGTTAGGAGAAGTAATCTTTTTTCATAAATGATTACAAATCAGAAATTCCTAGCCAAAAATAATCTGTTTTAATAAGAAATGATTGATTAAAATAAATACCTATTTATCGATCTGTCTATCTATCTTTCTATCTATCTATGTATATGTATATATATATATATATATATATATATATATATATATACAATCAGCTCACTTTACCATTTGCAGCTTATAACCATTTACCACCAGGGGTCACTACTAACAAAAAGCATCCACTCCACTTCTAAATCCAGCCCCTAGAGTTGAGCAGAAGCATAAGATTCCCCACTGCTTCATTCCATTTTCCATTAGATTACAGATGTAAATTGTTTTTGATGGTATGGTCTGTGCAGATTGAAATATTCAGAGCATATTCTGACTTTTAGTTAACACATCTGTAAGCAATTTGGCCATCACTGAATTCAACGTTTATCTCAATCGTAATAGAGAAGGATAATGACAAATATAGTTTACAATGTTATTAAGTACATCATTTTATTTAATTGTGTGAATAAAAGGAATCGTCTCCCCGTCGGGGAATTGAACCCCGGTCTCCCGCGTGACAGGCGGGGATACTGACCACTATACTAACGAGGACATATTGGCTTCAGTTCAACAGTGCTCACCTCCATGAGGTTAGGGCATGCCCTCAATCAATTCACAGTATTGTAATAGGCAGCTTTGCTTCTTTTGGTTAGGAGAAGCAATCTTTTTTCATAAATGATTACAAATCAGAAATTCCTAGCCAAAAATAATCTGCTTTAATAAGAAATGATTGATTAAAATAAATACCTATTTATCGATCTGTCTATCTATCTTTCTATCTATCTATGTATATGTATATATATATATATATATATATATATATATATATATATATATATACAATCAGCTCACTTTACCATTTGCAGCTTATAACCACTTACCACCAGGGGTCACTACTAACAAAAAGCATCCACTCCACTTCTAAATCCAGCCCCTAGAGTTGAGCAGAAGCATAAGATTCCCCACTGCTTCATTCCATTTTCCATTAGATTACAGATGTAAATTGTTTTTGATGGTATGGTCTGTGCAGATTGAAATATTCAGAGCATATTCTGACTTTTAGTTAACACATCTGTAAGCAATTTGGCCATCACTGAATTCAACGTTTATCTCAATCGTAATAGAGAAGGATAATGACAAATATAGTTTACAATGTTATTAAGTACATAATTTTATTTAATTGTGTGAATAAAAGGAATCGTCTCCCCGTCGGGGAATTGAACCCCGGTCTGCCGCGTGACAGGCGGGGATACTGACCACTATACTAACGAGGACATATTGGCTTCAGTTCAACAGTGCTCACCTCCATGAGGTTAGGGCATGCCCTCAATCAATTCACAGTATTGTAATAGGCAGCTTTGCTTCTTTTGGTTAGGAGAAGCAATCTTTTTTCATAAATGATTACAAATCAGAAATTCCTAGCCAAAAATAATCTGCTTTAATAAGAAATGATTGATTAAAATAAATACCTATTTATCGATCTGTCTATCTATCTTTCTATCTATCTATGTATATGTATATATATATATATATATATATACAATCAGCTCACTTTACCATTTGCAGCTTATAACCATTAACCACCAGGGGTCACTACTAACAAAAAGCATCCACTCCACTTCTAAATCTAGCCCCTAGAGTTGAGCAGAAGCATAAGATTCCCCACTGCTTCATTCCATTTCCATTAGATTATAGATGTAAATTGTTTTTGATGGTATGGTCTGTGCAGATTGAAATATTCAGAGCATATTCTGACTTTTAGTTAACACATCTGTAAGCAATTTGGCCATCACTGAATTCAACGTTTATCTCAATCGTAATAGACAAGGATAATGACAAATATAGTTTACAATGTTATTAAGTACATCATTTTATTTAATTGTGTGAATAAAAGGAATCGTCTCCCCGTCGGGGAATTGAACCCCGGTCTCCCGCGTGACAGGCGGGGATACTGACCACTATACTAACGAGGACATATTGGCTTCAGTTCAACAGTGCTCACCTTCATGAGGTTAGGGCATGCCCTCAATCAATTCACAGTATTGTAATAGGCAGCTTTGCTTCTTTTGGTTAGGAGAAGTAATCTTTTTTCATAAATGATTACAAATCAGAAATTCCTAGCTAAAAATAATCTGCTTTAATAAGAAATGATTGATTAAAATAAATACCTATTTATCGATCTGTCTATCTATCTTTCTATCTATCTATGTATATATATATATATATATATATATATATATATATATATATATATACAATCAGCTCACTTTACCATTTGCAGCTTATAACCATTTACCACCAGGGGTCACTACTAACAAAAAGCATCCACTCCACTTCTAAATCTAGCCCCTAGAGTTGAGCAGAAGCATAAGATTCCCCACTGCTTCATTCCATTTCCATTAGATTATAGATGTAAATTGTTTTTGATGGTATGGTCTGTGCAGATTGAAATATTCAGAGCATATTCTGACTTTTAGTTAACACATCTGTAAGCAATTTGGCCATCACTGAATTCAACGTTTATCTCAATCGTAATAGAGAAGGATAATGACAAATATAGTTTACAATGTTATTAAGTACATCATTTTATTTAATTGTGTGAATAAAAGGAATCGTCTCCCCGTCGGGGAATTGAACCCCGGTCTCCCGCGTGACAGGCGGGGATACTGACCACTATACTAACGAGGACATATTGGCTTCAGTTCAACAGTGCTCACCTCCATGAGGTTAGGGCATGCCCTCAATCAATTCACAGTATTGTAATAGGCAGCTTTGCTTCTTTTGGTTAGGAGAAGTAATCTTTTTTCATAAATGATTACAAATCAGAAATTCCTAGCTAAAAATAATCTGCTTTAATAAGAAATGATTGATTAAAATAAATACCTATTTATCGATCTGTCTATCTATCTTTCTATCTATCTATGTATATATATATATATATATATATATATATATATATATACAATCGGCTCACTTTACCATTTGCAGCTTATAACCATTTACCACCAGGGGTCACTACTAACAAAAATCATCCACTCCACTTCTAAATCTAGCCCCTAGAGTTGAGCAGAAGCATAAGATTCCCCACTGCTTCATTCCATTTCCATTAGATTATAGATGTAAATTGTTTTTGATGGTATGGTCTGTGCAGATTGAAATATTCAGAGCATATTCTGACTTTTAGTTAACACATCTGTAAGCAATTTGGCCATCACTGAATTCAACGTTTATCTCAATCGTAATAGACAAGGATAATGACAAATATAGTTTACAATGTTATTAAGTACATCATTTTATTTAATTGTGTGAATAAAAGGAATCGTCTCCCCGTCGGGGAATTGAACCCCGGTCTCCCGCGTGACAGGCGGGGATACTGACCACTATACTAACGAGGACATATTGTCTTCAGTTCAACAGTGCTCACCTTCATGAGGTTAGGGCATGCCCTCAATCAATTCACAGTATTGTAATAGGCAGCTTTGCTTCTTTTGGTTAGGAGAAGTAATCTTTTTTCATAAATGATTACAAATCAGAAATTCCTAGCCAAAAATAATCTGCTTTAATAAGAAATGATTGATTAAAATAAATACCTATTTATCGATCTGTCTATCTATCTTTCTATCTATCTATGTATATGTATATATATATATATATATATATATATATACAATCAGCTCACTTTACCATTTGCAGCTTATAACCATTTACCACCAGGGGTCACTACTAACAAAAAGCATCCACTCCACTTCTAAATCCAGCCCCTAGAGTTGAGCAGAAGCATAAGATTCCCCACTGCTTCATTCCATTTTCCATTAGATTACAGATGTAAATTGTTTTTGATGGTATGGTCTGTGCAGATTGAAATATTCAGAGCATATTCTGACTTTTAGTTAACACATCTGTAAGCAATTTGGCCATCACTGAATTCAACGTTTATCTCAATCGTAATAGAGAAGGATAATGACAAATATAGTTTACAATGTTATTAAGTACATCATTTTATTTAATTGTGTGAATAAAAGGAATCGTCTCCCCGTCGGGGAATTGAACCCCGGTCTGCCGCGTGACAGGCGGGGATACTGACCACTATACTAACGAGGACATATTGGCTTCAGTTCAACAGTGCTCACCTCCATGAGGTTAGGGCATGCCCTCAATCAATTCACAGTATTGTAATAGGCAGCTTTGCTTCTTTTGGTTAGGAGAAGCAATCTTTTTTCATAAATGATTACAAATCAGAAATTCCTAGCCAAAAATAATCTGCTTTAATAAGAAATGATTGATTAAAATAAATACCTATTTATCGATCTGTCTATCTATCTTTCTATCTATCTATGTATATGTATATATATATATATATATATATATACAATCAGCTCACTTTACCATTTGCAGCTTATAACCATTTACCACCAGGGGTCACTACTAACAAAAAGCATCCACTCCACTTCTAAATCTAGCCCCTAGAGTTGAGCAGAAGCATAAGATTCCCCACTGCTTCATTCCATTTCCATTAGATTATAGATGTAAATTGTTTTTGATGGTATGGTCTGTGCAGATTGAAATATTCAGAGCATATTCTGACTTTTAGTTAACACATCTGTAAGCAATTTGGCCATCACTGAATTCAACGTTTATCTCAATCGTAATAGACAAGGATAATGACAAATATAGTTTACAATGTTATTAAGTACATCATTTTATTTAATTGTGTGAATAAAAGGAATCGTCTCCCCGTCGGGGAATTGAACCCCGGTCTCCCGCGTGACAGGCGGGGATACTGACCACTATACTAACGAGGACATATTGGCTTCATTTCAACAGTGCTCACCTTCATGAGGTTAGGGCATGCCCTCAATCAATTCACAGTATTGTAATAGGCAGCTTTGCTTCTTTTGGTTAGGAGAAGTAATCTTTTTTCATAAATGATTACAAATCAGAAATTCCTAGCTAAAAATAATCTGCTTTAATAAGAAATGATTGATTAAAATAAATACCTATTTATCGATCTGTCTATCTATCTTTCTATCTATCTATGTATATATATATATATATATATATATATATATATATATATATATACAATCAGCTCACTTTACCATTTGCAGCTTATAACCATTTACCACCAGGGGTCACTACTAACAAAAAGCATCCACTCCACTTCTAAATCTAGCCCCTAGAGTTGAGCAGAAGCATAAGATTCCCCACTGCTTCATTCCATTTCCATTAGATTATAGATGTAAATTGTTTTTGATGGTATGGTCTGTGCAGATTGAAATATTCAGAGCATATTCTGACTTTTAGTTAACACATCTGTAAGCAATTTGGCCATCACTGAATTCAACGTTTATCTCAATCGTAATAGAGAAGGATAATGACAAATATAGTTTACAATGTTATTAAGTACATCATTTTATTTAATTGTGTGAATAAAAGGAATCGTCTCCCCGTCGGGGAATTGAACCCCGGTCTCCCGCGTGACAGGCGGGGATACTGACCACTATACTAACGAGGACATATTGGCTTCAGTTCAACAGTGCTCACCTCCATGAGGTTAGGGCATGCCCTCAATCAATTCACAGTATTGTAATAGGCAGCTTTGCTTCTTTTGGTTAGGAGAAGTAATATTTTTTCATAAATGATTACAAATCAGAAATTCCTAGCTAAAAATAATCTGCTTTAATAAGAAATGATTGATTAAAATAAATACCTATTTATCGATCTGTCTATCTATCTTTCTATCTATCTATGTATATATATATATATATATATATATATATATATATATATATATATATATACAATCGGCTCACTTTACCATTTGCAGCTTATAACCATTTACCACCAGGGGTCACTACTAACAAAAATCATCCACTCCACTTCTAAATCTAGCCCCTAGAGTTGAGCAGAAGCATAAGATTCCCCACTGCTTCATTCCATTTCCATTAGATTATAGATGTAAATTGTTTTTGATGGTATGGTCTGTGCAGATTGAAATATTCAGAGCATATTCTGACTTTTAGTTAACACATCTGTAAGCAATTTGGCCATCACTGAATTCAACGTTTATCTCAATCGTAATAGACAAGGATAATGACAAATATAGTTTACAATGTTATTAAGTACATCATTTTATTTAATTGTGTGAATAAAAGGAATCGTCTCCCCGTCGGGGAATTGAACCCCGGTCTCCCACGTGACAGGCGGGGATACTGACCACTATACTAACGAGGACATATTGGATTCAGTTCAACAGTGCTCACCTCCATGAGGTTAGGGCATGCCCTCAATCAATTCACAGTATTGTAATAGGCAGCTTTGCTTCCTTTGGTTAGGAGAAGCAATCTTTTTTCATAAATGATTACAAATCAGAAATTCCTAGCCAAAAATAATCTGCTTTAATAAGAAATGATTGATTAAAATAAATACCTATTTATCGATCTGTCTATCTATCTTTCTATCTATCTATGTATATGTATATATATATATATATATATACAATCAGCTCACTTTACCATTTGCAGCTTATAACCATTTACCACCAGGGGTCACTACTAACAAAAAGCATCCACTCCACTTCTAAATCTAGCCCCTAGAGTTGAGCAGAAGCATAAGATTCCCCACTGCTTCCTTCCATTTCCATTAGATTATAGATGTAAATTGTTTTTGATGGTATGGTCTGTGCAGATTGAAATATTCAGAGCATATTCTGACTTTTAGTTAACACATCTGTAAGCAATTTGGCCATCACTGAATTCAACGTTTATCTCAATCGTAATAGACAAGGATAATGACAAATATAGTTTACAATGTTATTAAGTACATCATTTTATTTAATTGTGTGAATAAAAGGAAGCGTCTCCCCGTCGGGGAATTGAACCCCGGTCTCCCGCGTGACAGGCGGGGATACTGACCACTATACTAACGAGGACATATTGGCTTCAGTTCAACAGTGCTCACCTCCATGAGGTTAGGGCATGCCCTCAATCAATTCACAGTATTGTAATAGGCAGCTTTGCTTCTTTTGGTTAGGAGAAGCAATCTTTTTTCATAAATGATTACAAATCAGAAAAATTCCTAGCCAAAAATAATCTGCTTTAATAAGAAATGATTGATTAAAATAAATACCTATTTATCGATCTGTCTATCTATCTTTCTATCTATCTATGTATATGTATATATATATATATATATATATATACAATCAGCTCACTTTACCATTTGCAGCTTATAACCATTTACCACCAGGGGTCACTACTAACAAAAAGCATCCACTCCACTTCTAAATCTAGCCCCTAGAGTTGAGCAGAAGCATAAGATTCCCCACTGCTTCATTCCATTTCCATTAGATTATAGATGTAAATTGTTTTTGATGGTATGGTCTGTGCAGATTGAAATATTCAGAGCATATTCTGACTTTTAGTTAACACATCTGTAAGCAATTTGGCCATCACTGAATTCAACGTTTATCTCAATCGTAATAGACAAGGATAATGACAAATATAGTTTACAATGTTATTAAGTACATCATTTTATTTAATTGTGTGAATAAAAGGAATCGTCTCCCCGTCGGGGAATTGAACCCCGGTCTCCCGCGTGACAGGCGGGGATACTGACCACTATACTAACGAGGACATATTGGCTTCAGTTCAACAGTGCTCACCTCCATGAGGTTAGGGCATGCCCTCAATCAATTCACAGTATTGTAATAGGCAGCTTTGCTTCTTTTGGTTAGGAGAAGTAATCTTTTTTCATAAATGATTACAAATCAGAAATTCCTAGCTAAAAATAATCTGCTTTAATAAGAAATGATTGATTAAAATAAATACCTATTTATCGATCTGTCTATCTATCTTTCTATCTATCTATGTATATATATATATATATATATATATATATATATATATATATATATACAATCGGCTCACTTTACCATTTGCAGCTTATAACCATTTACCACCAGGGGTCACTACTAACAAAAATCATCCACTCCACTTCTAAATCTAGCCCCTAGAGTTGAGCAGAAGCATAAGATTCCCCACTGCTTCATTCCATTTCCATTAGATTATAGATGTAAATTGTTTTTGATGGTATGGTCTGTGCAGATTGAAATATTCAGAGCATATTCTGACTTTTAGTTAACACATCTGTAAGCAATTTGGCCATCACTGAATTCAACGTTTATCTCAATCGTAATAGACAAGGATAATGACAAATATAGTTTACAATGTTATTAAGTACATCATTTTATTTAATTGTGTGAATAAAAGGAATCGTCTTCCCGTCGGGGAATTGAACCCCGGTCTCCCGCGTGACAGGCGGGGATACTGACCACTATACTAACGAGGACATATTGGCTTCAGTTCAACAGTGCTCACCTCCATGAGGTTAGGGCATGCCCTCAATCAATTCACAGTATTGTAATAGGCAGCTTTGCTTCCTTTGGTTAGGAGAAGCAATCTTTTTTCATAAATGATTACAAATCAGAAATTCCTAGCTAAAAATAATCTGCTTTAATAAGAAATGATTGATTAAAATAAATACCTATTTATCGATCTGTCTATCTATCTTTCTATCTATCTATGTATATGTATATATATATATATATATATATATATATACAATCAGATCACTTTACCATTTGCAGCTTATAACCATTTACCACCAGGGGTCACTACTAACAAAAAGCATCCACTCCACTTCTAAATCTAGCCCCTAGAGTTGAGCAGAAGCATAAGATTCCCCACTGCTTCATTCCATTTCCATTAGATTATAGATGTAAATTTTTTTTGATGGTATGGTCTGTGCAGATTGAAATATTCAGAGCATATTCTGACTTTTAGTTAACACATCTGTAAGCAATTTGGCCATCACTGAATTCAACGTTTATCTCAATCGTAATAGACAAGGATAATGACAAATATAGTTTACAATGTTATTAAGTACATCATTTTATTTAATTGTGTGAATAAAAGGAATCGTCTCCCCGTCGGGGAATTGAACCCCGGTCTCCCGCGTGACAGGCGGGGATACTGACCACTATACTAACGAGGACATATTGGCTTCAGTTCAACAGTGCTCACCTTCATGAGGTTAGGGCATGCCCTCAATCAATTCACAGTATTGTAATAGGCAGCTTTGCTTCTTTTGGTTAGGAGAAGTAATCTTTTTTCATAAATGATTACAAATCAGAAATTCCTAGCTAAAAATAATCTGCTTTAATAAGAAATGATTGATTAAAATAAATACCTATTTATCGATCTGTCTATCTATCTTTCTATCTATCTATGTATATATATATATATATATATATATATATATATATATACAATCAGCTCACTTTACCATTTGCAGCTTATAACCATTTACCACCAGGGGTCACTACTAACAAAAAGCATCCACTCCACTTCTAAATCCAGCCCCTAGAGTTGAGCAGAAGCATAAGATTCCCCACTGCTTCATTCCATTTCCATTAGATTATAGATGTAAATTGTTTTTGATGGTATGGTCTGTGCAGATTGAAATATTCAGAGCATATTCTGACTTTTAGTTAACACATCTGTAAGCAATTTGGCCATCACTGAATTCAACGTTTATCTCAATCGTAATAGAGAAGGATAATGACAAATATAGTTTACAATGTTATTAAGTACATCATTTTATTTAATTGTGTAAATAAAAGGAATCGTCTCCCCGTCGGGGAATTGAACCCCGGTCTCCCGCGTGACAGGCGGGGATACTGACCACTATACTAACGAGGACATATTGGCTTCAGTTCAACAGTGCTCACCTCCATGAGGTTAGGGCATGCCCTCAATCAATTCACAGTATTGTAATAGGCAGCTTTGCTTCTTTTGGTTAGGAGAAGCAATCTTTTTTCATAAATGATTACAAATCAGAAATTCCTAGCCAAAAATAATCTGCTTTAATAAGAAATGATTGATTAAAATAAATACCTATTTATCGATCTGTCTATCTATCTTTCTATCTATCTATATATATGTATATATATATATATATATATATATATACAATCAGCTCACTTTACCATTTGCAGCTTATAACCATTTACCACCAGGGGTCACTACTAACAAAAAGCATCCACTCCACTTCTAAATCTAGCCCCTAGAGTTGAGCAGAAGCATAATATTCCCCACTGCTTCATTCCATTTCCATTAGATTATAGATGTAAATTGTTTTTGATGGTATGGTCTGTGCAGATTGAAATATTCAGAGCATATTCTGACTTTTAGTTAACACATCTGTAAGCAATTTGGCCATCACTGAATTCAACGTTTATCTCAATCGTAATAGACAAGGATAATGACAAATATAGTTTACAATGTTATTAAGTACATCATTTTATTTAATTGTGTGAATAAAAGGAATCGTCTCCCCGTCGGGGAATTGAACCCCGGTCTCCCGCGTGACAGGCGGGGATACTGACCACTATACTAACGAGGACATATTGGATTCAGTTCAACAGTGCTCACCTCCATGAGGTTAGGGCATGCCCTCAATCAATTCACAGTATTGTAATAGGCAGCTTTGCTTCCTTTGGTTAGGAGAAGCAATCTTTTTTAATAAATGATTACAAATCAGAAATTCCTAGCCAAAAATAATCTGCTTTAATAAGAAATGATTGATTAAAATAAATACCTATTTATCGATCTGTCTATCTATCTTTCTATCTATCTATGTATATGTATATATATATATATATATATACAATCAGCTCACTTTACCATTTGCAGCTTATAACCATTTACCACCAGGGGTCACTACTAACAAAAAGCATCCACTCCACTTCTAAATCTAGCCCCTAGAGTTGAGCAGAAGCATAAGATTCCCCACTGCTTCCTTCCATTTCCATTAGATTATAGATGTAAATTGTTTTTGATGGTATGGTCTGTGCAGATTGAAATATTCAGAGCATATTCTGACTTTTAGTTAACACATCTGTAAGCAATTTGGCCATCACTGAATTCAACGTTTATCTCAATCGTAATAGACAAGGATAATGACAAATATAGTTTACAATGTTATTAAGTACATCATTTTATTTAATTGTGTGAATAAAAGGAAGCGTCTCCCCGTCGGGGAATTGAACCCCGGTCTCCCGCGTGACAGGCGGGGATACTGACCACTATACTAACGAGGACATATTGGCTTCAGTTCAACAGTGCTCACCTCCATGAGGTTAGGGCATGCCCTCAATCAATTCACAGTATTGTAATAGGCAGCTTTGCTTCTTTTGGTTAGGAGAAGCAATCTTTTTTCATAAATGATTACAAATCAGAAATTCCTAGCCAAAAATAATCTGCTTTAATAAGAAATGATTGATTAAAATAAATACCTATTTATCGATCTGTCTATCTATCTTTCTATCTATCTATGTATATGTATATATATATATATATATATATATATATACAATCAGCTCACTTTACCATTTGCAGCTTATAACCATTTACCACCAGGGGTCACTACTAACAAAAAGCATCCACTCCACTTCTAAATCTAGCCCCTAGAGTTGAGCAGAAGCATAAGATTCCCCACTGCTTCATTCCATTTCCATTAGTTTATAGATGTAAATTGTTTTTGATGGTATGGTCTGTGCAGATTGAAATATTCAGAGCATATTCTGACTTTTAGTTAACACATCTGTAAGCAATTTGGCCATCACTGAATTCAACGTTTATCTCAATCGTAATAGACAAGGATAATGACAAATATAGTTTACAATGTTATTAAGTACATCATTTTATTTAATTGTGTGAATAAAAGGAATCGTCTCCCCGTCGGGGAATTGAACCCCGGTCTCCCGCGTGACAGGCGGGGATACTGACCACTATACTAACGAGGACATATTGGCTTCAGTTCAACAGTGCTCACCTTCATGAGGTTAGGGCATGCCCTCAATCAATTCACAGTATTGTAATAGGCAGCTTTGCTTCTTTTGGTTAGGAGAAGTAATCTTTTTTCATAAATGATTACAAATCAGAAATTCCTAGCTAAAAATAATCTGCTTTAATAAGAAATGATTGATTAAAATAAATACCTATTTATCGATCTGTCTATCTATCTTTCTATCTATCTATGTATATATATATATATATATATATATATATATATATATATACAATCAGCTCACTTTACCATTTGCAGCTTATAACCATTTACCACCAGGGGTCACTACTAACAAAAAGCATCCACTCCACTTCTAAATCTAGCCCCTAGAGTTGAGCAGAAGCATAAGATTCCCCACTGCTTCATTCCATTTCCATTAGATTATAGATGTAAATTGTTTTTGATGGTATGGTCTGTGCAGATTGAAATATTCAGAGCATATTCTGACTTTTAGTTAACACATCTGTAAGCAATTTGGCCATCACTGAATTCAACGTTTATCTCAATCGTAATAGACAAGGATAATGACAAATATAGTTTACAATGTTATTAAGTACATCATTTTATTTAATTGTGTGAATAAAAGGAATCGTCTCCCCGTCGGGGAATTGAACCCCGGTCTCCCGCGTGACAGGCGGGGATACTGACCACTATACTAACGAGGACATATTGGCTTCAGTTCAACAGTGCTCACCTCCATGAGGTTAGGGCATGCCCTCAATCAATTCACAGTATTGTAATAGGCAGCTTTGCTTCCTTTGGTTAGGAGAAGCAATCTTTTTTCATAAATGATTACAAATCAGAAATTCCTAGCTAAAAATAATCTGCTTTAATAAGAAATGATTGATTAAAATAAATACCTATTTATCGATCTGTCTATCTATCTTTCTATCTATCTATGTATATGTATATATATATATATATATATATATATACAATCAGATCACTTTACCATTTGCAGCTTATAACCATTTACCACCAGGGGTCACTACTAACAAAAAGCATCCACTCCACTTCTAAATCTAGCCCCTAGAGTTGAGCAGAAGCATAAGATTCCCCACTGCTTCATTCCATTTCCATTAGATTATAGATGTAAATTTTTTTTGATGGTATGGTCTGTGCAGATTGAAATATTCAGAGCATATTCTGACTTTTAGTTAACACATCTGTAAGCAATTTGGCCATCACTGAATTCAACGTTTATCTCAATCGTAATAGACAAGGATAATGACAAATATAGTTTACAATGTTATTAAGTACATCATTTTATTTAATTGTGTGAATAAAAGGAATCGTCTCCCCGTCGGGGAATTGAACCCCGGTCTCCCGCGTGACAGGCGGGGATACTGACCACTATACTAACGAGGACATATTGGCTTCAGTTCAACAGTGCTCACCTTCATGAGGTTAGGGCATGCCCTCAATCAATTCACAGTATTGTAATAGGCAGCTTTGCTTCTTTTGGTTAGGAGAAGTAATCTTTTTTCATAAATGATTACAAATCAGAAATTCCTAGCTAAAAATAATCTGCTTTAATAAGAAATGATTGATTAAAATAAATACCTATTTATCGATCTGTCTATCTATCTTTCTATCTATCTATGTATATATATATATATATATATATATATATATATATATATATACAATCAGCTCACTTTACCATTTGCAGCTTATAACCATTTACCACCAGGGGTCACTACTAACAAAAAGCATCCACTCCACTTCTAAATCCAGCCCCTAGAGTTGAGCAGAAGCATAAGATTCCCCACTGCTTCATTCCATTTCCATTAGATTATAGATGTAAATTGTTTTTGATGGTATGGTCTGTGCAGATTGAAATATTCAGAGCATATTCTGACTTTTAGTTAACACATCTGTAAGCAATTTGGCCATCACTGAATTCAACGTTTATCTCAATCGTAATAGAGAAGGATAATGACAAATATAGTTTACAATGTTATTAAGTACATCATTTTATTTAATTGTGTGAATAAAAGGAATCGTCTCCCCGTCGGGGAATTGAACCCCGGTCTCCCGCGTGACAGGCGGGGATACTGACCACTATACTAACGAGGACATATTGGCTTCAGTTCAACAGTGCTCACCTCCATGAGGTTAGGGCATGCCCTCAATCAATTCACAGTATTGTAATAGGCAGCTTTGCTTCTTTTGGTTAGGAGAAGCAATCTTTTTTCATAAATGATTACAAATCAGAAATTCCTAGCCAAAAATAATCTGCTTTAATAAGAAATGATTGATTAAAATAAATACCTATTTATCGATCTGTCTATCTATCTTTCTATCTATCTATGTATATGTATATATATATATATATATATATATATACAATCAGCTCACTTTACCATTTGCAGCTTATAACCATTTACCACCAGGGGTCACTACTAACAAAAAGCATCCACTCCACTTCTAAATCTAGCCCCTAGAGTTGAGCAGAAGCATAATATTCCCCACTGCTTCATTCCATTTCCATTAGATTATAGATGTAAATTGTTTTTGATGGTATGGTCTGTGCAGATTGAAATATTCAGAGCATATTCTGACTTTTAGTTAACACATCTGTAAGCAATTTGGCCATCACTGAATTCAACGTTTATCTCAATCGTAATAGACAAGGATAATGACAAATATAGTTTACAATGTTATTAAGTACATCATTTTATTTAATTGTGTGAATAAAAGGAATCGTCTCCCCGTCGGGGAATTGAACCCCGGTCTCCCGCGTGACAGGCGGGGATACTGACCACTATACTAACGAGGACATATTGGATTCAGTTCAACAGTGCTCACCTCCATGAGGTTAGGGCATGCCCTCAATCAATTCACAGTATTGTAATAGGCAGCTTTGCTTCCTTTGGTTAGGAGAAGCAATCTTTTTTAATAAATGATTACAAATCAGAAATTCCTAGCCAAAAATAATCTGCTTTAATAAGAAATGATTGATTAAAATAAATACCTATTTATCGATCTGTCTATCTATCTTTCTATCTATCTATGTATATGTATATATATATATATATATATACAATCAGCTCACTTTACCATTTGCAGCTTATAACCATTTACCACCAGGGGTCACTACTAACAAAAAGCATCCACTCCACTTCTAAATCTAGCCCCTAGAGTTGAGCAGAAGCATAAGATTCCCCACTGCTTCATTCCATTTCCATTAGATTATAGATGTAAATTTTTTTTGATGGTATGGTCTGTGCAGATTGAAATATTCAGAGCATATTCTGACTTTTAGTTAACACATCTGTAAGCAATTTGGCCATCACTGAATTCAACGTTTATCTCAATCGTAATAGACAAGGATAATGACAAATATAGTTTACAATGTTATTAAGTACATCATTTTATTTAATTGTGTGAATAAAAGGAATCGTCTCCCCGTCGGGGAATTGAACCCCGGTCTCCCGCGTGACAGGCGGGGATACTGACCACTATACTAACGAGGACATATTGGCTTCAGTTCAACAGTGCTCACCTCCATGAGGTTAGGGCATGCCCTCAATCAATTCACAGTATTGTAATAGGCAGCTTTGCTTCTTTTGGTTAGGAGAAGCAATCTTTTTTCATAAATGATTACAAATCAGAAATTCCTAGCCAAAAATAATCTGCTTTAATAAGAAATGATTGATTAAAATAAATACCTATTTATCGATCTGTCTATCTATCTTTCTATCTATCTATGTATATGTATATATATATATATATATATATATATACAATCAGATCACTTTACCATTTGCAGCTTATAACCATTTACCACCAGGGGTCACTACTAACAAAAAGCATCCACTCCACTTCTAAATCTAGCCCCTAGAGTTGAGCAGAAGCATAAGATTCCCCACTGCTTCATTCCATTTCCATTAGATTATAGATGTAAATTGTTTTTGATGGTATGGTCTGTGCAGATTGAAATATTCAGAGCATATTCTGACTTTTAGTTAACACATCTGTAAGCAATTTGGCCATCACTGAATTCAACGTTTATCTCAATCGTAATAGACAAGGATAATGACAAATATAGTTTACAATGTTATTAAGTACATCATTTTATTTAATTGTGTGAATAAAAGGAATCGTCTCCCCGTCGGGGAATTGAACCCCGGTCTCCCGCATGACAGGCGGGGATACTGACCACTATACTAACGAGGACATATTGGCTTCAGTTCAACAGTGCTCACCTCCATGAGGTTAGGGCATGCCCTCAATCAATTCACAGTATTGTAATAGGCAGCTTTGCTTCCTTTGGTTAGGAGAAGCAATCTTTTTTCATAAATGATTACAAATCAGAAATTCCTAGCTAAAAATAATCTGCTTTAATAAGAAATGATTGATTAAAATAAATACCAATTTATCGATCTGTCTATCTATCTTTCTATCTATCTATGTATATGTATATATATATATATATATATATATATATATATATACAATCAGCTCACTTTACCATTTGCAGCTTATAACCATTTACCACCAGGGGTCACTACTAACAAAAAGCATCCACTCCACTTCTAAATCTAGCCCCTAGAGTTGAGCAGAAGCATAAGATTCCCCACTGCTTCATTCCATTTCCATTAGATTATAGATGTAAATTGTTTTTGATGGTATGGTCTGTGCAGATTGAAATATTCAGAGCATATTCTGACTTTTAGTTAACACATCTGTAAGCAATTTGGCCATCACTGAATTCAACGTTTATCTCAATCGTAATAGACAAGGATAATGACAAATATAGTTTACAATGTTATTAAGTACATCATTTTATTTAATTGTGTGAATAAAAGGAATCGTCTCCCCGTCGGGGAATTGAACCCCGGTCTCCCGCGTGACAGGCGGGGATACTGACCACTATACTAACGAGGACATATTGGCTTCAGTTCAACAGTGCTCACCTTCATGAGGTTAGGGCATGCCCTCAATCAATTCACAGTATTGTAATAGGCAGCTTTGCTTCTTTTGGTTAGGAGAAGTAATCTTTTTTCATAAATGATTACAAATCAGAAATTCCTAGCTAAAAATAATCTGCTTTAATAAGAAATGATTGATTAAAATAAATACCTATTTATCGATCTGTCTATCTATCTTTCTATCTATCTATGTATATATATATATATATATATATATATATATATATATACAATCAGCTCACTTTACCATTTGCAGCTTATAACCATTTACCACCAGGGGTCACTACTAACAAAAAGCATCCACTCCACTTCTAAATCTAGCCCCTAGAGTTGAGCAGAAGCATAAGATTCCCCACTGCTTCATTCCATTTCCATTAGATTATAGATGTAAATTGTTTTTGATGGTATGGTCTGTGCAGATTGAAATATTCAGAGCATATTCTGACTTTTAGTTAACACATCTGTAAGCAATTTGGCCATCACTGAATTCAACATTTATCTCAATCGTAATAGAGAAGGATAATGACAAATATAGTTTACAATGTTATTAAGTACATCATTTTATTTAATTGTGTGAATAAAAGGAATCGTCTCCCCGTCGGGGAATTGAACCCCGGTCTCCCGCGTGACAGGCGGGGATACTGACCACTATACTAACGAGGACATATTGGCTTCAGTTCAACAGTGCTCACCTCCATGAGGTTAGGGCATGCCCTCAATCAATTCACAGTATTGTAATAGGCAGCTTTGCTTCTTTTGGTTAGGAGAAGCAATCTTTTTTCATAAATGATTACAAATCAGAAATTCCTAGCCAAAAATAATCTGCTTTAATAAGAAATGATTGATTAAAATAAATACCTATTTATCAATCTGTCTATCTATCTTTCTATCTATCTATGTATATGTATATATATATATATATATATATATATATATACAATCAGCTCACTTTACCATTTGCAGCTTATAACCATTTACCACCAGGGGTCACTACTAACAAAAAGCATCCACTCCACTTCTAAATCTAGCCCCTAGAGTTGAGCAGAAGCATAATATTCCCCACTGCTTCATTCCATTTCCATTAGATTATAGATGTAAATTGTTTTTGATGGTATGGTCTGTGCAGATTGAAATATTCAGAGCATATTCTGACTTTTAGTTAACACATCTGTAAGCAATTTGGCCATCACTGAATTCAACGTTTATCTCAATCGTAATAGACAAGGATAATGACAAATATAGTTTACAATGTTATTAAGTACATCATTTTATTTAATTGTGTGAATAAAAGGAATCGTCTCCCCGTCGGGGAATTGAACCCCGGTCTCCCGCGTGACAGGCGGGGATACTGACTACTATACTAACGAGGACATATTGTCTTCAGTTCAACAGTGCTCACCTTCATGAGGTTAGGGCATGCCCTCAATCAATTCACAGTATTGTAATAGGCAGCTTTGCTTCTTTTGGTTAGGAGAAGCAATCTTTTTTCATAAATGATTACAAATCAGAAATTCCTAGCCAAAAATAATCTGCTTTAATAAGAAATGATTGATTAAAATAAATACCTATCTATCGATCTGTCTATCTATCTTTCTATCTATCTATGTATATGTATATGTATATATATATATATATATATATACAATCAGCTCACTTTACCATTTGCAGCTTATAACCATTTACCACCAGGGGTCACTACTAACAAAAAGCATCCACTCCACTTCTAAATCTAGCCCCTAGAGTTGAGCATAAGCATAAGATTCCCCACTGCTTCATTCCATTTCCATTAGATTATAGATGTAAATTGTTTTTGATGGTATGGTCTGTGCAGATTGAAATATTCAGAGCATATTCTGACTTTTAGTTAACACATCTGTAAGCAATTTGGCCATCACTGAATTCAACGTTTATCTCAATCGTAATAGACAAGGATAATGACAAATATAGTTTACAATGTTATTAAGTACATCATTTTATTTAATTGTGTGAATAAAAGGAATCGTCTCCCCGTCGGGGAATTGAACCCCGGTCTCCCGCGTGACAGGCGGGGATACTGACCACTATACTAACGAGGACATATTGGCTTCAGTTCAACAGTGCTCACCTTCATGAGGTTAGGGCATGCCCTCAATCAATTCACAGTATTGTAATAGGCAGCTTTGCTTCTTTTGGTTAGGAGAAGTAATCTTTTTTCATAAATGATTACAAATCAGAAATTCCTAGCTAAAAATAATCTGCTTTAATAAGAAATGATTGATTAAAATAAATACCTATTTATCGATCTGTCTATCTATCTTTCTATCTATCTATGTATATGTATATATATATATATATATATATACAATCAGCTCACTTTACCATTTGCAGCTTATAACCATTTACCACCAGGGGTCACTACTAACAAAAAGCATCCACTCCACTTCTAAATCTAGCCCCTAGAGTTGAGCAGAAGCATAAGATTCCCCACTGCTTCATTCCATTTCCATTAGATTATAGATGTAAATTGTTTTTGATGGTATGGTCTGTGCAGATTGAAATATTCAGAGCATATTCTGACTTTTAGTTAACACATCTGTAAGCAATTTGGCCATCACTGAATTCAACGTTTATCTCAATCGTAATAGACAAGGATAATGACAAATATAGTTTACAATGTTATTAAGTACATCATTTTATTTAATTGTGTGAATAAAAGGAATCGTCTCCCCGTCGGGGAATTGAACCCCGGTCTCCCGCGTGACAGGCGGGGATACTGACCACTATACTAACGAGGACATATTGGCTTCAGTTCAACAGTGCTCACCTTCATGAGGTTAGGGCATGCCCTCAATCAATTCACAGTATTGTAATAGGCAGCTTTGCTTCTTTTGGTTAGGAGAAGTAATCTTTTTTCATAAATGATTACAAATCAGAAATTCCTAGCTAAAAATAATCTGCTTTAATAAGAAATGATTGATTAAAATAAATACCTATTTATCGATCTGTCTATCTATCTTTCTATCTATCTATGTATATGTATATATATATATATATATATATATACAATCAGCTCACTTTACCATTTGCAGCTTATAACCATTTACCACCAGGGGTCACTACTAACAAAAAGCATCCACTCCACTTCTAAATCTAGCCCCTAGAGTTGAGCAGAAGCATAAGATTCCCCACTGCTTCATTCCATTTCCATTAGATTATAGATGTAAATTGTTTTTGATGGTATGGTCTGTGCAGATTGAAATATTCAGAGCATATTCTGACTTTTAGTTAACACATCTGTAAGCAATTTGGCCATCACTGAATTCAACGTTTATCTCAATCGTAATAGAGAAGGATAATGACAAATATAGTTTACAATGTTATTAAGTACATCATTTTATTTAATTGTGTGAATAAAAGGAATCGTCTCCCCGTCGGGGAATTGAACCCCGGTCTCCCGCGTGACAGGCGGGGATACTGACCACTATACTAACGAGGACATATTAGCTTCAGTTCAACAGTGCTCACCTCCATGAGGTTAGGGCATGCCCTCAATCAATTCACAGTATTGTAATAGGCAGCTTTGCTTCTTTTGGTTAGGAGAAGTAATCTTTTTTCATAAATGATTACAAATCAGAAATTCCTAGCTAAAAATAATCTGCTTTAATAAGAAATGATTGATTAAAATAAATACCTATTTATCGATCTGTCTATCTATCTTTCTATCTATCTATGTATATATATATATATATATATATATATATATATATATATATATACAATCAGCTCACTTTACCATTTGCAGCTTATAACCATTTACCACCAGGGGTCACTACTAACAAAAAGCATCCACTCCACTTCTAAATCTAGCCCCTAGAGTTGAGCAGAAGCATAAGATTCCCCACTGCTTCATTCCATTTCCATTAGATTATAGATGTAAATTGTTTTTGATGGTATGGTCTGTGCAGATTGAAATATTCAGAGCATATTCTGACTTTTAGTTAACACATCTGTAAGCAATTTGGCCATCACTGAATTCAACATTTATCTCAATCGTAATAGAGAAGGATAATGACAAATATAGTTTACAATGTTATTAAGTACATCATTTTATTTAATTGTGTGAATAAAAGGAATCGTCTCCCCGTCGGGGAATTGAACCCCGGTCTCCCGCGTGACAGGCGGGGATACTGACCACTATACTAACGAGGACATATTGGCTTCAGTTCAACAGTGCTCACCTCCATGAGGTTAGGGCATGCCCTCAATCAATTCACAGTATTGTAATAGGCAGCTTTGCTTCTTTTGGTTAGGAGAAGCAATCTTTTTTCATAAATGATTACAAATCAGAAATTCCTAGCCAAAAATAATCTGCTTTAATAAGAAATGATTGATTAAAATAAATACCTATTTATCGATCTGTCTATCTATCTTTCTATCTATCTATGTATATGTATATATATATATATATATATATATATATACAATCAGCTCACTTTACCATTTGCAGCTTATAACCATTTACCACCAGGGGTCACTACTAACAAAAAGCATCCACTCCACTTCTAAATCTAGCCCCTAGAGTTGAGCAGAAGCATAATATTCCCCACTGCTTCATTCCATTTCCATTAGATTATAGATGTAAATTGTTTTTGATGGTATGGTCTGTGCAGATTGAAATATTCAGAGCATATTCTGACTTTTAGTTAACACATCTGTAAGCAATTTGGCCATCACTGAATTCAACGTTTATCTCAATCGTAATAGACAAGGATAATGACAAATATAGTTTACAATGTTATTATGTACATCATTTTATTTAATTGTGTGAATAAAAGGAATCGTCTCCCCGTCGGGGAATTGAACCCCGGTCTCCCGCGTGACAGGCGGGGATACTGACCACTATACTAACGAGGACATATTGTCTTCAGTTCAACAGTGCTCACCTTCATGAGGTTAGGGCATGCCCTCAATCAATTCACAGTATTGTAATAGGCAGCTTTGCTTCCTTTGGTTAGGAGAAGTAATCTTTTTTCATAAATGATTACAAATCAGAAATTCCTAGCTAAAAATAATCTGCTTTAATAAGAAATGATTGATTAAAATAAATACCTATTTATCGATCTGTCTATCTATCTTTCTATCTATCTATGTATATATATATATATATATATATATATATATATATATATACAATCAGCTCACTTTACCATTTGCAGCTTATAACCATTTACCACCAGGGGTCACTACTAACAAAAAGCATCCACTCCACTTCTAAATCTAGCCCCTAGAGTTGAGCAGAAGCATAAGATTCCCCACTGCTTCATTCCATTTCCATTAGATTATAGATGTAAATTGTTTTTGATGGTATGGTCTGTGCAGATTGAAATATTCAGAGCATATTCTGACTTTTAGTTAACACATCTGTAAGCAATTTGGCCATCACTGAATTCAACATTTATCTCAATCGTAATAGAGAAGGATAATGACAAATATAGTTTACAATGTTATTAAGTACATCATTTTATTTAATTGTGTGAATAAAAGGAATCGTCTCCCCGTCGGGGAATTGAACCCCGGTCTCCCGCGTGACAGGCGGGGATACTGACCACTATACTAACGAGGACATATTAGCTTCAGTTCAACAGTGCTCACCTCCATGAGGTTAGGGCATGCCCTCAATCAATTCACAGTATTGTAATAGGCAGCTTTGCTTCTTTTGGTTAGGAGAAGTAATCTTTTTTCATAAATGATTACAAATCAGAAATTCCTAGCTAAAAATAATCTGCTTTAATAAGAAATGATTGATTAAAATAAATACCTATTTATCGATCTGTCTATCTATCTTTCTATCTATCTATGTATATATATATATATATATATATATATATATATATATATATATATATACAATCAGCTCACTTTACCATTTGCAGCTTATAACCATTTACCACCAGGGGTCACTACTAACAAAAAGCATCCACTCCACTTCTAAATCTAGCCCCTAGAGTTGAGCAGAAGCATAAGATTCCCCACTGCTTCATTCCATTTCCATTAGATTATAGATGTAAATTGTTTTTGATGGTATGGTCTGTGCAGATTGAAATATTCAGAGCATATTCTGACTTTTAGTTAACACATCTGTAAGCAATTTGGCCATCACTGAATTCAACATTTATCTCAATCGTAATAGAGAAGGATAATGACAAATATAGTTTACAATGTTATTAAGTACATCATTTTATTTAATTGTGTGAATAAAAGGAATCGTCTCCCCGTCGGGGAATTGAACCCCGGTCTCCCGCGTGACAGGCGGGGATACTGACCACTATACTAACGAGGACATATTGGCTTCAGTTCAACAGTGCTCACCTCCATGAGGTTAGGGCATGCCCTCAATCAATTCACAGTATTGTAATAGGCAGCTTTGCTTCTTTTGGTTAGGAGAAGCAATCTTTTTTCATAAATGATTACAAATCAGAAATTCCTAGCCAAAAATAATCTGCTTTAATAAGAAATGATTGATTAAAATAAATACCTATTTATCGATCTGTCTATCTATCTTTCTATCTATCTATGTATATGTATATATATATATATATATATATATATATACAATCAGCTCACTTTACCATTTGCAGCTTATAACCATTTACCACCAGGGGTCACTACTAACAAAAAGCATCCACTCCACTTCTAAATCTAGCCCCTAGAGTTGAGCAGAAGCATAATATTCCCCACTGCTTCATTCCATTTCCATTAGATTATAGATGTAAATTGTTTTTGATGGTATGGTCTGTGCAGATTGAAATATTCAGAGCATATTCTGACTTTTAGTTAACACATCTGTAAGCAATTTGGCCATCACTGAATTCAACGTTTATCTCAATCGTAATAGACAAGGATAATGACAAATATAGTTTACAATGTTATTATGTACATCATTTTATTTAATTGTGTGAATAAAAGGAATCGTCTCCCCGTCGGGGAATTGAACCCCGGTCTCCCGCGTGACAGGCGGGGATACTGACCACTATACTAACGAGGACATATTGTCTTCAGTTCAACAGTGCTCACCTTCATGAGGTTAGGGCATGCCCTCAATCAATTCACAGTATTGTAATAGGCAGCTTTGCTTCCTTTGGTTAGGAGAAGTAATCTTTTTTCATAAATGATTACAAATCAGAAATTCCTAGCTAAAAATAATCTGCTTTAATAAGAAATGATTGATTAAAATAAATACCTATTTATCGATCTGTCTATCTATCTTTCTATCTATCTATGTATATATATATATATATATATATATATATATATATATACAATCAGCTCACTTTACCATTTGCAGCTTATAACCATTTACCACCAGGGGTCACTACTAACAAAAAGCATCCACTCCACTTCTAAATCTAGCCCCTAGAGTTGAGCAGAAGCATAAGATTCCCCACTGCTTCATTCCATTTCCATTAGATTATAGATGTAAATTGTTTTTGATGGTATGGTCTGTGCAGATTGAAATATTCAGAGCATATTCTGACTTTTAGTTAACACATCTGTAAGCAATTTGGCCATCACTGAATTCAACATTTATCTCAATCGTAATAGAGAAGGATAATGACAAATATAGTTTACAATGTTATTAAGTACATCATTTTATTTAATTGTGTGAATAAAAGGAATCGTCTCCCCGTCGGGGAATTGAACCCCGGTCTCCCGCGTGACAGGCGGGGATACTGACCACTATACTAACGAGGACATATTGGCTTCAGTTCAACAGTGCTCACCTCCATGAGGTTAGGGCATGCCCTCAATCAATTCACAGTATTGTAATAGGCAGCTTTGCTTCTTTTGGTTAGGAGAAGCAATCTTTTTTCATAAATGATTACAAATCAGAAATTCCTAGCCAAAAATAATCTGCTTTAATAAGAAATGATTGATTAAAATAAATACCTATTTATCGATCTGTCTATCTATCTTTCTATCTATCTATGTATATGTATATATATATATATATATATATATATATACAATCAGCTCACTTTACCATTTGCAGCTTATAACCATTTACCACCAGGGGTCACTACTAACAAAAAGCATCCACTCCACTTCTAAATCTAGCCCCTAGAGTTGAGCAGAAGCATAATATTCCCCACTGCTTCATTCCATTTCCATTAGATTATAGATGTAAATTGTTTTTGATGGTATGGTCTGTGCAGATTGAAATATTCAGAGCATATTCTGACTTTTAGTTAACACATCTGTAAGCAATTTGGCCATCACTGAATTCAACGTTTATCTCAATCGTAATAGACAAGGATAATGACAAATATAGTTTACAATGTTATTAAGTACATCATTTTATTTAATTGTGTGAATAAAAGGAATCGTCTCCCCGTCGGGGAATTGAACCCCGGTCTCCCGCGTGACAGGCGGGGATACTGACCACTATACTAACGAGGACATATTGTCTTCAGTTCAACAGTGCTCACCTTCATGAGGTTAGGGCATGCCCTCAATCAATTCACAGTATTGTAATAGGCAGCTTTGCTTCTTTTGGTTAGGAGAAGCAATCTTTTTTCATAAATGATTACAAATCAGAAATTCCTAGCCAAAAATAATCTGCTTTAATAAGAAATGATTGATTAAAATAAATACCTATCTATCGATCTGTCTATCTATCTTTCTATCTATCTATGTATATGTATATGTATATATATATATATATATATATACAATCAGCTCACTTTACCATTTGCAGCTTATAACCATTTACCACCAGGGGTCACTACTAACAAAAAGCATCCACTCCACTTCTAAATCTAGCCCCTAGAGTTGAGCATAAGCATAAGATTCCCCACTGCTTCATTCCATTTCCATTAGATTATAGATGTAAATTGTTTTTGATGGTATGGTCTGTGCAGATTGAAATATTCAGAGCATATTCTGACTTTTAGTTAACACATCTGTAAGCAATTTGGCCATCACTGAATTCAACGTTTATCTCAATCGTAATAGACAAGGATAATGACAAATATAGTTTACAATGTTATTAAGTACATCATTTTATTTAATTGTGTGAATAAAAGGAATCGTCTCCCCGTCGGGGAATTGAACCCCGGTCTCCCGCGTGACAGGCGGGGATACTGACCACTATACTAACGAGGACATATTGGCTTCAGTTCAACAGTGCTCACCTTCATGAGGTTAGGGCATGCCCTCAATCAATTCACAGTATTGTAATAGGCAGCTTTGCTTCTTTTGGTTAGGAGAAGTAATCTTTTTTCATAAATGATTACAAATCAGAAATTCCTAGCTAAAAATATTCTGCTTTAATAAGAAATGATTGATTAAAATAAATACCTATTTATCGATCTGTCTATCTATCTTTCTATCTATCTATGTATATGTATATATATATATATATATATATATACAATCAGCTCACTTTACCATTTGCAGCTTATAACCATTTACCACCAGGGGTCACTACTAACAAAAAGCATCCACTCCACTTCTAAATCTAGCCCCTAGAGTTGAGCAGAAGCATAAGATTCCCCACTGCTTCATTCCATTTCCATTAGATTATAGATGTAAATTGTTTTTGATGGTATGGTCTGTGCAGATTGAAATATTCAGAGCATATTCTGACTTTTAGTTAACACATCTGTAAGCAATTTGGCCATCACTGAATTCAACGTTTATCTCAATCGTAATAGAGAAGGATAATGACAAATATAGTTTACAATGTTATTAAGTACATCATTTTATTTAATTGTGTGAATAAAAGGAATCGTCTCCCCGTCGGGGAATTGAACCCCGGTCTCCCGCGTGACAGGCGGGGATACTGACCACTATACTAACGAGGACATATTAGCTTCAGTTCAACAGTGCTCACCTCCATGAGGTTAGGGCATGCCCTCAATCAATTCACAGTATTGTAATAGGCAGCTTTGCTTCTTTTGGTTAGGAGAAGTAATCTTTTTTCATAAATGATTACAAATCAGAAATTCCTAGCTAAAAATAATCTGCTTTAATAAGAAATGATTGATTAAAATAAATACCTATTTATCGATCTGTCTATCTATCTTTCTATCTATCTATGTATATATATATATATATATATATATATATATATATATACAATCGGCTCACTTTACCATTTGCAGCTTATAACCATTTACCACCAGGGGTCACTACTAACAAAAATCATCCACTCCACTTCTAAATCTAGCCCCTAGAGTTGAGCAGAAGCATAAGATTCCCCACTGCTTCATTCCATTTCCATTAGATTATAGATGTAAATTGTTTTTGATGGTATGGTCTGTGCAGATTGAAATATTCAGAGCATATTCTGACTTTTAGTTAACACATCTGTAAGCAATTTGGCCATCACTGAATTCAACGTTTATCTCAATCGTAATAGACAAGGATAATGACAAATATAGTTTACAATGTTATTAAGTACATCATTTTATTTAATTGTGTGAATAAAAGGAATCGTCTCCCCGTCGGGGAATTGAACCCCGGTCTCCCGCGTGACAGGCGGGGATACTGACCACTATACTAACGAGGACATATTGGCTTCAGTTCAACAGTGCTCACCTTCATGAGGTTAGGGCATGCCCTCAATCAATTCACAGTATTGTAATAGGCAGCTTTGCTTCTTTTGGTTAGGAGAAGTAATCTTTTTTCATAAATGATTACAAATCAGAAATTCCTAGCCAAAAATAATCTGCTTTAATAAGAAATGATTGATTAAAATAAATACCTATTTATCGATCTGTCTATCTATCTTTCTATCTATCTATGTATATGTATATATATATATATATATATATATATATATATACAATCAGCTCACTTTACCATTTGCAGCTTATAACCATTTACCACCAGGGGTCACTACTAACAAAAAGCATCCACTCCACTTCTAAATCCAGCCCCTAGAGTTGAGCAGAAGCATAAGATTCCCCACTGCTTCATTCCATTTTCCATTAGATTACAGATGTAAATTGTTTTTGATGGTATGGTCTGTGCAGATTGAAATATTCAGAGCATATTCTGACTTTTAGTTAACACATCTGTAAGCAATTTGGCCATCACTGAATTCAACGTTTATCTCAATCGTAATAGAGAAGGATAATGACAAATATAGTTTACAATGTTATTAAGTACATCATTTTATTTAATTGTGTGAATAAAAGGAATCGTCTCCCCGTCGGGGAATTGAACCCCGGTCTGCCGCGTGACAGGCGGGGATACTGACCACTATACTAACGAGGACATATTGGCTTCAGTTCAACAGTGCTCACCTCCATGAGGTTAGGGCATGCCCTCAATCAATTCACAGTATTGTAATAGGCAGCTTTGCTTCTTTTGGTTAGGAGAAGCAATCTTTTTTCATAAATGATTACAAATCAGAAATTCCTAGCCAAAAATAATCTGCTTTAATAAGAAATGATTGATTAAAATAAATACCTATTTATCGATCTGTCTATCTATCTTTCTATCTATCTATGTATATGTATATATATATATATATATATACAATCAGCTCACTTTACCATTTGCAGCTTATAACCATTTACCACCAGGGGTCACTACTAACAAAAAGCATCCACTCCACTTCTAAATCTAGCCCCTAGAGTTGAGCAGAAGCATAAGATTCCCCACTGCTTCATTCCATTTCCATTAGATTATAGATGTAAATTGTTTTTGATGGTATGGTCTGTGCAGATTGAAATATTCAGAGCATATTCTGACTTTTAGTTAACACATCTGTAAGCAATTTGGCCATCACTGAATTCAACGTTTATCTCAATCGTAATAGACAAGGATAATGACAAATATAGTTTACAATGTTATTAAGTACATCATTTTATTTAATTGTGTGAATAAAAGGAATCGTCTCCCCGTCGGGGAATTGAACCCTGGTCTCCCGCGTGACAGGCGGGGATACTGACCACTATACTAACGAGGACATATTGGCTTCAGTTCAACAGTGCTCACCTTCATGAGGTTAGGGCATGCCCTCAATCAATTCACAGTATTGTAATAGGCAGCTTTGCTTCTTTTGGTTAGGAGAAGTAATCTTTTTTCATAAATGATAACAAATCAGAAATTCCTAGCTAAAAATAATCTGCTTTAATAAGAAATGATTGATTAAAATAAATACCTATTTATCGATCTGTCTATCTATCTTTCTATCTATCTATGTATATATATATATATATATATATATATATATATATATATATATACAATCAGCTCACTTTACCATTTGCAGCTTATAACCATTTACCACCAGGGGTCACTACTAACAAAAAGCATCCACTCCACTTCTAAATCTAGCCCCTAGAGTTGAGCAGAAGCATAAGATTCCCCACTGCTTCATTCCATTTCCATTAGATTATAGATGTAAATTGTTTTTGATGGTATGGTCTGTGCAGATTGAAATATTCAGAGCATATTCTGACTTTTAGTTAACACATCTGTAAGCAATTTGGCCATCACTGAATTCAACGTTTATCTCAATCGTAATAGAGAAGGATAATGACAAATATAGTTTACAATGTTATTAAGTACATCATTTTATTTAATTGTGTGAATAAAAGGAATCGTCTCCCCGTCGGGGAATTGAACCCCGGTCTCCCGCGTGACAGGCGGGGATACTGACCACTATACTAACGAGGACATATTGGCTTCAGTTCATCAGTGCTCACCTCCATGAGGTTAGGGCATGCCCTCAATCAATTCACAGTATTGTAATAGGCAGCTTTGCTTCTTTTGGTTAGGAGAAGCAATCTTTTTTCATAAATGATTACAAATCAGAAATTCCTAGCTAAAAATAATCTGCTTTAATAAGAAATGATTGATTAAAATAAATACCTATTTATCGATCTGTCTATCTATCTTTCTATCTATCTATGTATATATATATATATATATATATATATATATATATATATATATATACAATCGGCTCACTTTACCATTTGCAGCTTATAACCATTTACCACCAGGGGTCACTACTAACAAAAATCATCCACTCCACTTCTAAATCTAGCCCCTAGAGTTGAGCAGAAGCATAAGATTCCCCACTGCTTCATTCCATTTCCATTAGATTATAGATGTAAATTGTTTTTGATGGTATGGTCTGTGCAGATTGAAATATTCAGAGCATATTCTGACTTTTAGTTAACACATCTGTAAGCAATTTGGCCATCACTGAATTCAACGTTTATCTCAATCGTAATAGAGAAGGATAATGACAAATATAGTTTACAATGTTATTAAGTACATCATTTTATTTAATTGTGTGAATAAAAGGAATCGTCTCCCTGTCGGGGAATTGAACCCCGGTCTCCCGCGTGACAGGCGGGGATACTGACCACTATACTAACGAGGACATATTGGCTTCAGTTCAACAGTGCTCACCTCCATGAGGTTAGGGCATGCCCTCAATCAATTCACAGTATTGTAATAGGCAGCTTTGCTTCTTTTGGTTAGGAGAAGCAATCTTTTTTCATAAATGATTACAAATCAGAAATTCCTAGCCAAAAATAATCTGCTTTAATAAGAAATGATTGATTAAAATAAATACCTATTTATCGATCTGTCTATCTATCTTTCTATCTATCTATGTATATGTATATATATATATATATATATATATATACAATCAGCTCACTTTACCATTTGCAGCTTATAACCATTTACCACCAGGGGTCACTACTAACAAAAAGCATCCACTCCACTTCTAAATCTAGCCCCTAGAGTTGAGCAGAAGCATAAGATTCCCCACTGCTTCATTCCATTTCCATTAGATTATAGATGTAAATTGTTTTTGATGGTATGGTCTGTGCAGATTGAAATATTCAGAGCATATTCTGACTTTTAGTTAACACATCTGTAAGCAATTTGGCCATCACTGAATTCAACGTTTATCTCAATCGTAATAGACAAGGATAATGACAAATATAGTTTACAATGTTATTAAGTACATCATTTTATTTAATTGTGTGAATAAAAGGAATCGTCTCCCCGTCGGGGAATTGAACCCCGGTCTCCCGCGTGACAGGCGGGGATACTGACCACTATACTAACGAGGACATATTGGCTTCAGTTCAACAGTGCTCACCTCCATGAGGTTAGGGCATGCCCTCAATCAATTCACAGTATTGTAATAGGCAGCTTTGCTTCCTTTGGTTAGGAGAAGCAATCTTTTTTCATAAATGATTACAAATCAGAAATTCCTAGCTAAAAATAATCTGCTTTAATAAGAAATGATTGATTAAAATAAATACCTATTTATCGATCTGTCTATCTATCTTTCTATCTATCTATGTATATGTATATATATATATATATATATATATATATATATATATATACAATCGGCTCACTTTACCATTTGCAGCTTATAACCATTTACCACCAGGGGTCACTACTAACAAAAAGCATCCACTCCACTTCTAAATCTAGCCCCTAGAGTTGAGCAGAAGCATAAGATTCCCCACTGCTTCATTCCATTTCCATTAGATTATAGATGTAAATTGTTTTTGATGGTATGGTCTGTGCAGATTGAAATATTCAGAGCATATTCTGACTTTTAGTTAACACATCTGTAAGCAATTTGGCCATCACTGAATTCAACGTTTATCTCAATCGTAATAGACAAGGATAATGACAAATATAGTTTACAATGTTATTAAGTACATCATTTTATTTAATTGTGTGAATAAAAGGAATCGTCTCCCCGTCGGGGAATTGAACCCCGGTCTCCCGCGTGACAGGCGGGGATACTGACCACTATACTAACGAGGACATATTGGCTTCAGTTCAACAGTGCTCACCTCCATGAGGTTAGGGCATGCCCTCAATCAATTCACAGTATTGTAATAGGCAGCTTTGCTTCCTTTGGTTAGGAGAAGCAATCTTTTTTCATAAATGATTACAAATCAGAAATTCCTAGCCAAAAATAATCTGCTTTAATAAGAAATGATTGATTAAAATAAATACCTATTTATCGATCTGTCTATCTATCTTTCTATCTATCTATGTATATGTATATATATATATATATATATATATATATATACAATCAGCTCACTTTACCATTTGCAGCTTATAACCATTTACCACCAGGGGTCACTACTAACAAAAAGCATCCACTCCACTTCTAAATCTAGCCCCTAGAGTTGAGCAGAAGCATAATATTCCCCACTGCTTCATTCCATTTCCATTAGATTATAGATGTAAATTGTTTTTGATGGTATGGTCTGTGCAGATTGAAATATTCAGAGCATATTCTGACTTTTAGTTAACACATCTGTAAGCAATTTGGCCATCACTGAATTCAACGTTTATCTCAATCGTAATAGACAAGGATAATGATAAATATAGTTTACAATGTTATTAAGTACATCATTTTATTTAATTGTGTGAATAAAAGGAATCGTCTCCCCGTCGGGGAATTGAACCCCGGTCTCCCGCGTGACAGGCGGGGATACTGACCACTATACTAACGAGGACATATTGTCTTCAGTTCAACAGTGCTCACCTTCATGAGGTTAGGGCATGCCCTCAATCAATTCACAGTATTGTAATAGGCAGCTTTGCTTCTTTTGGTTAGGAGAAGCAATCTTTTTTCATAAATGATTACAAATCAGAAATTCCTAGCCAAAAATAATCTGCTTTAATAAGAAATGATTGATTAAAATAAATACCTATCTATCGATCTGTCTATCTATCTTTCTATCTATCTATGTATATGTATATGTATATATATATATATATATATATACAATCAGCTCACTTTACCATTTGCAGCTTATAACCATTTACCACCAGGGGTCACTACTAACAAAAAGCATCCACTCCACTTCTAAATCTAGCCCCTAGAGTTGAGCAGAAGCATAAGATTCCCCACTGCTTCATTCCATTTCCATTAGATTATAGATGTAAATTGTTTTTGATGGTATGGTCTGTGCAGATTGAAATATTCAGAGCATATTCTGACTTTTAGTTAACACATCTGTAAGCAATTTGGCCATCACTGAATTCAACGTTTATCTCAATCGTAATAGACAAGGATAATGACAAATATAGTTTACAATGTTATTAAGTACATCATTTTATTTAATTGTGTGAATAAAAGGAATCGTCTCCCCGTCGGGGAATTGAACCCCGGTCTCCCGCGTGACAGGCGGGGATACTGACCACTATACTAACGAGGACATATTGGCTTCAGTTGAACAGTGCTCACCTTCATGAGGTTAGGGCATGCCCTCAATCAATTCACAGTATTGTAATAGGCAGCTTTGCTTCTTTTGGTTAGGAGAAGTAATCTTTTTTCATAAATGATTACAAATCAGAAATTCCTAGCTAAAAATAATCTGCTTTAATAAGAAATGATTGATTAAAATAAATACCTATTTATCGATCTGTCTATCTATCTTTCTATCTATCTATGTATATATATATATATATATATATATATATATATATACAATCGGCTCACTTTACCATTTGCAGCTTATAACCATTTACCACCAGGGGTCACTACTAACAAAAATCATCCACTCCACTTCTAAATCTAGCCCCTAGAGTTGAGCAGAAGCATAAGATTCCCCACTGCTTCATTCCATTTCCATTAGATTATAGATGTAAATTGTTTTTGATGGTATGGTCTGTGCAGATTGAAATATTCAGAGCATATTCTGACTTTTAGTTAACACATCTGTAAGCAATTTGGCCATCACTGAATTCAACGTTTATCTCAATCGTAATAGACAAGGATAATGACAAATATAGTTTACAATGTTATTAAGTACATCATTTTATTTAATTGTGTGAATAAAAGGAATCGTCTCCCCGTCGGGGAATTGAACCCCGGTCTCCCGCGTGACAGGCGGGGATACTGACCACTATACTAACGAGGACATATTGTCTTCAGTTCAACAGTGCTCACCTTCATGAGGTTAGGGCATGCCCTCAATCAATTCACAGTATTGTAATAGGCAGCTTTGCTTCCTTTGGTTAGGAGAAGCAATCTTTTTTCATAAATGATTACAAATCAGAAATTCCTAGCCAAAAATAATCTGCTTTAATAAGAAATGATTGATTAAAATAAATACCTATCTATCGATCTGTCTATCTATCTTTCTATCTATCTATGCATATGTATATATATATATATATATATGTATATATACAATCAGCTCACTTTACCATTTGCAGCTTATAACCATTTACCACCAGGGGTCACTACTAACAAAAAGCATCCACTCCACTTCTAAATCTAGCCCCTAGAGTTGAGCAGAAGCATAAGATTCCCCACTGCTTCATTCCATTTTCCATTAGATTATAGATGTAAATTGTTTTTGATGGTATGGTCTGTGCAGATTGAAATATTCAGAGCATATTCTGACTTTTAGTTAACACATCTGTAAGCAATTTGGCCATCACTGAATTCAACGTTTATCTCAATCGTAATAGACAAGGATAATGACAAATATAGTTTACAATGTTATTAAGTACAACATTTTATTTAATTGTGTGAAAAAAAGGAATCGTCTCCCCGTCGGGGAATTGAACCCCGGTCTCCCGCGTGACAGGCGGGGATACTGACCACTATACTAACGAGGACATATTAGCTTCAGTTCAACAGTGCTCACCTCCATGAGGTTAGGGCATGCCCTCAATCAATTCACAGTATTGTAATAGGCAGCTTTGCTTCCTTTGGTTAGGAGAAGCAATCTTTTTTCATAAATGATTACAAATCAGAAATTCCTAGCCAAAAATAATCTGCTTTAATAAGAAATGATTGATTAAAATAAATACCTATTTATCGATCTGTCTATCTATCTTTCTATCTATCTATGTATATGTATATATATATATATATATATACAATCAGCTCACTTTACCATTTGCAGCTTATAACCATTTACCACCAGGGGTCACTACTAACAAAAAGCATCCACTCCACTTCTAAATCTAGCCCCTAGAGTTGAGCAGAAGCATAAGATTCCCCACTGCTTCATTCCATTTCCATTAGATTATAGATGTAAATTGTTTTTGATGGTATGGTCTGTGCAGATTGAAATATTCAGAGCATATTCTGACTTTTAGTTAACACATCTGTAAGCAATTTGGCCATCACTGAATTCAACGTTTATCTCAATCGTAATAGACAAGGATAATGACAAATATAGTTTACAATGTTATTAAGTACATCATTTTATTTAATTGTGTGAATAAAAGGAATCGTCTCCCCGTCGGGGAATTGAACCCCGGTCTCCCGCGTGACAGGCGGGGATACTGACCACTATACTAACGAGGACATATTGTCTTCAGTTCAACAGTGCTCACCTTCATGAGGTTAGGGCATGCCCTCAATCAATTCACAGTATTGTAATAGGCAGCTTTGCTTCTTTTGGTTAGGAGAAGTAATCTTTTTTCATAAATGATTACAAATCAGAAATTCCTAGCCAAAAATAATCTGCTTTAATAAGAAATGATTGATTAAAATAAATACCTATTTATCGATCTGTCTATCTATCTTTCTATCTATCTATGTATATGTATATATATATATATATATATATATATATACAATCAGCTCACTTTACCATTTGCAGCTTATAACCATTTACCACCAGGGGTCACTACTAACAAAAAGCATCCACTCCACTTCTAAATCCAGCCCCTAGAGTTGAGCAGAAGCATAAGATTCCCCACTGCTTCATTCCATTTTCCATTAGATTACAGATGTAAATTGTTTTTGATGGTATGGTCTGTGCAGATTGAAATATTCAGAGCATATTCTGACTTTTAGTTAACACATCTGTAAGCAATTTGGCCATCACTGAATTCAACGTTTATCTCAATCGTAATAGAGAAGGATAATGACAAATATAGTTTACAATGTTATTAAGTACATCATTTTATTTAATTGTGTGAATAAAAGGAATCGTCTCCCCGTCGGGGAATTGAACCCCGGTCTGCCGCGTGACAGGTGGGGATACTGACCACTATACTAACGAGGACATATTGGCTTCAGTTCAACAGTGCTCACCTCCATGAGGTTAGGGCATGCCCTCAATCAATTCACAGTATTGTAATAGGCAGCTTTGCTTCTTTTGGTTAGGAGAAGCAATCTTTTTTCATAAATGATTACAAATCAGAAATTCCTAGCCAAAAATAATCTGCTTTAATAAGAAATGATTGATTAAAATAAATACCTATTTATCGATCTGTCTATCTATCTTTCTATCTATCTATGTATATGTATATATATATATATATATATACAATCAGCTCACTTTACCATTTGCAGCTTATAACCATTTACCACCAGGGGTCACTACTAACAAAAAGCATCCACTCCACTTCTAAATCTAGCCCCTAGAGTTGAGCAGAAGCATAAGATTCCCCACTGCTTCATTCCATTTCCATTAGATTATAGATGTAAATTGTTTTTGATGGTATGGTCTGTGCAGATTGAAATATTCAGAGCATATTCTGACTTTTAGTTAACACATCTGTAAGCAATTTGGCCATCACTGAATTCAACGTTTATCTCAATCGTAATAGACAAGGATAATGACAAATATAGTTTACAATGTTATTAAGTACATCATTTTATTTAATTGTGTGAATAAAAGGAATCGTCTCCCCGTCGGGGAATTGAACCCCGGTCTCCCGCGTGACAGGCGGGGATACTGACCACTATACTAACGAGGACATATTGTCTTCAGTTCAACAGTGCTCACCTTCATGAGGTTAGGGCATGCCCTCAATCAATTCACAGTATTGTAATAGGCAGCTTTGCTTCTTTTGGTTAGGAGAAGTAATCTTTTTTCATAAATGATTACAAATCAGAAATTCCTAGCCAAAAATAATCTGCTTTAATAAGAAATGATTGATTAAAATAAATACCTATTTATCGATCTGTCTATCTATCTTTCTATCTATCTATGTATATGTATATATATATATATATATATATATATATACAATCAGCTCACTTTACCATTTGCAGCTTATAACCATTTACCACCAGGGGTCACTACTAACAAAAAGCATCCACTCCACTTCTAAATCCAGCCCCTAGAGTTGAGCAGAAGCATAAGATTCCCCACTGCTTCATTCCATTTTCCATTAGATTACAGATGTAAATTGTTTTTGATGGTATGGTCTGTGCAGATTGAAATATTCAGAGCATATTCTGACTTTTAGTTAACACATCTGTAAGCAATTTGGCCATCACTGAATTCAACGTTTATCTCAATCGTAATAGAGAAGGATAATGACAAATATAGTTTACAATGTTATTAAGTACATCATTTTATTTAATTGTGTGAATAAAAGGAATCGTCTCCCCGTCGGGGAATTGAACCCCGGTCTGCCGCGTGACAGGTGGGGATACTGACCACTATACTAACGAGGACATATTGGCTTCAGTTCAACAGTGCTCACCTCCATGAGGTTAGGGCATGCCCTCAATCAATTCACAGTATTGTAATAGGCAGCTTTGCTTCTTTTGGTTAGGAGAAGCAATCTTTTTTCATAAATGATTACAAATCAGAAATTCCTAGCCAAAAATAATCTGCTTTAATAAGAAATGATTGATTAAAATAAATACCTATTTATCGATCTGTCTATCTATCTTTCTATCTATCTATGTATATGTATATATATATATATATATATACAATCAGCTCACTTTACCATTTGCAGCTTATAACCATTTACCACCAGGGGTCACTACTAACAAAAAGCATCCACTCCACTTCTAAATCTAGCCCCTAGAGTTGAGCAGAAGCATAAGATTCCCCACTGCTTCATTCCATTTCCATTAGATTATAGATGTAAATTGTTTTTGATGGTATGGTCTGTGCAGATTGAAATATTCAGAGCATATTCTGACTTTTAGTTAACACATCTGTAAGCAATTTGGCCATCACTGAATTCAACGTTTATCTCAATCGTAATAGACAAGGATAATGACAAATATAGTTTACAATGTTATTAAGTACATCATTTTATTTAATTGTGTGAATAAAAGGAATCGTCTCCCCGTCGGGGAATTGAACCCCGGTCTCCCGCGTGACAGGCGGGGATACTGACCACTATACTAACGAGGACATATTGTCTTCAGTTCAACAGTGCTCACCTTCATGAGGTTAGGGCATGCCCTCAATCAATTCACAGTATTGTAATAGGCAGCTTTGCTTCTTTTGGTTAGGAGAAGTAATCTTTTTTCATAAATGATTACAAATCAGAAATTCCTAGCCAAAAATAATCTGCTTTAATAAGAAATGATTGATTAAAATAAATACCTATTTATCGATCTGTCTATCTATCTTTCTATCTATCTATGTATATGTATATATATATATATATATATATATATATACAATCAGCTCACTTTACCATTTGCAGCTTATAACCATTTACCACCAGGGGTCACTACTAACAAAAAGCATCCACTCCACTTCTAAATCCAGCCCCTAGAGTTGAGCAGAAGCATAAGATTCCCCACTGCTTCATTCCATTTTCCATTAGATTACAGATGTAAATTGTTTTTGATGGTATGGTCTGTGCAGATTGAAATATTCAGAGCATATTCTGACTTTTAGTTAACACATCTGTAAGCAATTTGGCCATCACTGAATTCAACGTTTATCTCAATCGTAATAGAGAAGGATAATGACAAATATAGTTTACAATGTTATTAAGTACATCATTTTATTTAATTGTGTGAATAAAAGGAATCGTCTCCCCGTCGGGGAATTGAACCCCGGTCTGCCGCGTGACAGGTGGGGATACTGACCACTATACTAACGAGGACATATTGGCTTCAGTTCAACAGTGCTCACCTCCATGAGGTTAGGGCATGCCCTCAATCAATTCACAGTATTGTAATAGGCAGCTTTGCTTCTTTTGGTTAGGAGAAGCAATCTTTTTTCATAAATGATTACAAATCAGAAATTCCTAGCCAAAAATAATCTGCTTTAATAAGAAATGATTGATTAAAATAAATACCTATTTATCGATCTGTCTATCTATCTTTCTATCTATCTATGTATATGTATATATATATATATATATATACAATCAGCTCACTTTACCATTTGCAGCTTATAACCATTTACCACCAGGGGTCACTACTAACAAAAAGCATCCACTCCACTTCTAAATCTAGCCCCTAGAGTTGAGCAGAAGCATAAGATTCCCCACTGCTTCATTCCATTTCCATTAGATTATAGATGTAAATTGTTTTTGATGGTATGGTCTGTGCAGATTGAAATATTCAGAGCATATTCTGACTTTTAGTTAACACATCTGTAAGCAATTTGGCCATCACTGAATTCAACGTTTATCTCAATCGTAATAGACAAGGATAATGACAAATATAGTTTACAATGTTATTAAGTACATCATTTTATTTAATTGTGTGAATAAAAGGAATCGTCTCCCCGTCGGGGAATTGAACCCCGGTCTCCCGCGTGACAGGCGGGGATACTGACCACTATACTAACGAGGACATATTGGCTTCAGTTCAACAGTGCTCACCTTCATGAGGTTAGGGCATGCCCTCAATCAATTCACAGTATTGTAATAGGCAGCTTTGCTTCTTTTGGTTAGGAGAAGTAATCTTTTTTCATAAATGATAACAAATCAGAAATTCCTAGCTAAAAATAATCTGCTTTAATAAGAAATGATTGATTAAAATAAATACCTATTTATCGATCTGTCTATCTATCTTTCTATCTATCTATGTATATATATATATATATATATATATATATATATATATATATATATATATACAATCAGCTCACTTTACCATTTGCAGCTTATAACCATTTACCACCAGGGGTCACTACTAACAAAAAGCATCCACTCCACTTCTAAATCTAGCCCCTAGAGTTGAGCAGAAGCATAAGATTCCCCACTGCTTCATTCCATTTCCATTAGATTATAGATGTAAATTGTTTTTGATGGTATGGTCTGTGCAGATTGAAATATTCAGAGCATATTCTGACTTTTAGTTAACACATCTGTAAGCAATTTGGCCATCACTGAATTCAACGTTTATCTCAATCGTAATAGAGAAGGATAATGACAAATATAGTTTACAATGTTATTAAGTACATCATTTTATTTAATTGTGTGAATAAAAGGAATCGTCTCCCCGTCGGGGAATTGAACCCCGGTCTCCCGCGTGACAGGCGGGGATACTGACCACTATACTAACGAGGACATATTGGCTTCAGTTCAACAGTGCTCACCTCCATGAGGTTAGGGCATGCCCTCAATCAATTCACAGTATTGTAATAGGCAGCTTTGCTTCTTTTGGTTAGGAGAAGTAATCTTTTTTCATAAATGATTACAAATCAGAAATTCCTAGCTAAAAATAATCTGCTTTAATAAGAAATGATTGATTAAAATAAATACCTATTTATCGATCTGTCTATCTATCTTTCTATCTATCTATGTATATATATATATATATATATATATATATATATATATATATATATATATACAATCGGCTCACTTTACCATTTGCAGCTTATAACCATTTACCACCAGGGGTCACTACTAACAAAAATCATCCACTCCACTTCTAAATCTAGCCCCTAGAGTTGAGCAGAAGCATAAGATTCCCCACTGCTTCATTCCATTTCCATTAGATTATAGATGTAAATTGTTTTTGATGGTATGGTCTGTGCAGATTGAAATATTCAGAGCATATTCTGACTTTTAGTTAACACATCTGTAAGCAATTTGGCCATCACTGAATTCAACGTTTATCTCAATCGTAATAGAGAAGGATAATGACAAATATAGTTTACAATGTTATTAAGTACATCATTTTATTTAATTGTGTGAATAAAAGGAATCGTCTCCCTGTCGGGGAATTGAACCCCGGTCTCCCGCGTGACAGGCGGGGATACTGACCACTATACTAACGAGGACATATTGGCTTCAGTTCAACAGTGCTCACCTCCATGAGGTTAGGGCATGCCCTCAATCAATTCACAGTATTGTAATAGGCAGCTTTGCTTCCTTTGGTTAGGAGAAGCAATCTTTTTTCATAAATGATTACAAATCAGAAATTCCTAGCTAAAAATAATCTGCTTTAATAAGAAATGATTGATTAAAATAAATACCTATTTATCGATCTGTCTATCTATCTTTCTATCTATCTATGTATATGTATATATATATATATATATATATATATATATATATACAATCGGCTCACTTTACCATTTGCAGCTTATAACCATTTACCACCAGGGGTCACTACTAACAAAAAGCATCCACTCCACTTCTAAATCTAGCCCCTAGAGTTGAGCAGAAGCATAAGATTCCCCACTGCTTCATTCCATTTCCATTAGATTATAGATGTAAATTGTTTTTGATGGTATGGTCTGTGCAGATTGAAATATTCAGAGCATATTCTGACTTTTAGTTAACACATCTGTAAGCAATTTGGCCATCACTGAATTCAACGTTTATCTCAATCGTAATAGACAAGGATAATGACAAATATAGTTTACAATGTTATTAAGTACATCATTTTATTTAATTGTGTGAATAAAAGGAATCGTCTCCCCGTCGGGGAATTGAACCCCGGTCTCCCGCGTGACAGGCGGGGATACTGACCACTATACTAACGAGGACATATTGGCTTCAGTTCAACAGTGCTCACCTCCATGAGGTTAGGGCATGCCCTCAATCAATTCACAGTATTGTAATAGGCAGCTTTGCTTCCTTTGGTTAGGAGAAGCAATCTTTTTTCATAAATGATTACAAATCAGAAATTCCTAGCCAAAAATAATCTGCTTTAATAAGAAATGATTGATTAAAATAAATACCTATTTATCGATCTGTCTATCTATCTTTCTATCTATCTATGTATATGTATATATATATATATATATATATATATATACAATCAGCTCACTTTACCATTTGCAGCTTATAACCATTTACCACCAGGGGTCACTACTAACAAAAAGCATCCACTCCACTTCTAAATCTAGCCCCTAGAGTTGAGCAGAAGCATAATATTCCCCACTGCTTCATTCCATTTCCATTAGATTATAGATGTAAATTGTTTTTGATGGTATGGTCTGTGCAGATTGAAATATTCAGAGCATATTCTGACTTTTAGTTAACACATCTGTAAGCAATTTGGCCATCACTGAATTCAACGTTTATCTCAATCGTAATAGACAAGGATAATGATAAATATAGTTTACAATGTTATTAAGTACATCATTTTATTTAATTGTGTGAATAAAAGGAATCGTCTCCCCGTCGGGGAATTGAACCCCGGTTTCCCGCGTGACAGGCGGGGATACTGACCACTATACTAACGAGGACATATTGTCTTCAGTTCAACAGTGCTCACCTTCATGAGGTTAGGGCATGCCCTCAATCAATTCACAGTATTGTAATAGGCAGCTTTGCTTCTTTTGGTTAGGAGAAGCAATCTTTTTTCATAAATGATTACAAATCAGAAATTCCTAGCCAAAAATAATCTGCTTTAATAAGAAATGATTGATTAAAATAAATACCTATCTATCGATCTGTCTATCTATCTTTCTATCTATCTATGTATATGTATATGTATATATATATATATATATATATACAATCAGCTCACTTTACCATTTGCAGCTTATAACCATTTACCACCAGGGGTCACTACTAACAAAAAGCATCCACTCCACTTCTAAATCTAGCCCCTAGAGTTGAGCAGAAGCATAAGATTCCCCACTGCTTCATTCCATTTCCATTAGATTATAGATGTAAATTGTTTTTGATGGTATGGTCTGTGCAGATTGAAATATTCAGAGCATATTCTGACTTTTAGTTAACACATCTGTAAGCAATTTGGCCATCACTGAATTCAACGTTTATCTCAATCGTAATAGACAAGGATAATGACAAATATAGTTTACAATGTTATTAAGTACATCATTTTATTTAATTGTGTGAATAAAAGGAATCGTCTCCCCGTCGGGGAATTGAACCCCGGTCTCCCGCGTGACAGGCGGGGATACTGACCACTATACTAACGAGGACATATTGGCTTCAGTTCAACAGTGCTCACCTTCATGAGGTTAGGGCATGCCCTCAATCAATTCACAGTATTGTAATAGGCAGCTTTGCTTCTTTTGGTTAGGAGAAGTAATCTTTTTTCATAAATGATTACAAATCAGAAATTCCTAGCTAAAAATAATCTGCTTTAATAAGAAATGATTGATTAAAATAAATACCTATTTATCGATCTGTCTATCTATCTTTCTATCTATCTATGTATATATATATATATATATATATATATATATATATACAATCAGCTCATTTTACCATTTGCAGCTTATAACCATTTACCACCAGGGGTCACTACTAACAAAAAGCATCCACTCCACTTCTAAATCTAGCCCCTAGAGTTGAGCAGAAGCATAAGATTCCCCACTGCTTCATTCCATTTCCATTAGATTATAGATGTAAATTGTTTTTGATGGTATGGTCTGTGCAGATTGAAATATTCAGAGCATATTCTGACTTTTAGTTAACACATCTGTAAGCAATTTGGCCATCACTGAATTCAACGTTTATCTCAATCGTAATAGAGAAGGATAATGACAAATATAGTTTACAATGTTATTAAGTACATCATTTTATTTAATTGTGTGAATAAAAGGAATCGTCTCCCCGTCGGGGAATTGAACCCCGGTCTCCCGCGTGACAGGTGGGGATACTGACCACTATACTAACGAGGACATATTGGCTTCAGTTCAACAGTGCTCACCTCCATGAGGTTAGGGCATGCCCTCAATCAATTCACAGTATTGTAATAGGCAGCTTTGCTTCTTTTGGTTAGGAGAAGTAATCTTTTTTCATAAATGATTACAAATCAGAAATTCCTAGCTAAAAATAATCTGCTTTAATAAGAAATGATTGATTAAAATAAATACCTATTTATCGATCTGTCTATCTATCTTTCTATCTATCTATGTATATATATATATATATATATATATATATATATACAATCGGCTCACTTTACCATTTGCAGCTTATAACCATTTACCACCAGGGGTCACTACTAACAAAAATCATCCACTCCACTTCTAAATCTAGCCCCTAGAGTTGAGCAGAAGCATAAGATTCCCCACTGCTTCATTCCATTTCCATTAGATTATAGATGTAAATTGTTTTTGATGGTATGGTCTGTGCAGATTGAAATATTCAGAGCATATTCTGACTTTTAGTTAACACATCTGTAAGCAATTTGGCCATCACTGAATTCAACGTTTATCTCAATCGTAATAGACAAGGATAATGACAAATATAGTTTACAATGTTATTAAGTACATCATTTTATTTAATTGTGTGAATAAAAGGAATCGTCTCCCCGTCGGGGAATTGAACCCCGGTCTCCCGCGTGACAGGCGGGGATACTGACCACTATACTAACGAGGACATATTGTCTTCAGTTCAACAGTGCTCACCTTCATGAGGTTAGGGCATGCCCTCAATCAATTCACAGTATTGTAATAGGCAGCTTTGCTTCCTTTGGTTAGGAGAAGCAATCTTTTTTCATAAATGATTACAAATCAGAAATTCCTAGCCAAAAATAATCTGCTTTAATAAGAAATGATTGATTAAAATAAATACCTATCTATCGATCTGTCTATCTATCTTTCTATCTATCTATGCATATGTATATATATATATATATATATGTATATATACAATCAGCTCACTTTACCATTTGCAGCTTATAACCATTTACCACCAGGGGTCACTACTAACAAAAAGCATCCACTCCACTTCTAAATCTAGCCCCTAGAGTTGAGCAGAAGCATAAGATTCCCCACTGCTTCATTCCATTTTCCATTAGATTATAGATGTAAATTGTTTTTGATGGTATGGTCTGTGCAGATTGAAATATTCAGAGCATATTCTGACTTTTAGTTAACACATCTGTAAGCAATTTGGCCATCACTGAATTCAACGTTTATCTCAATCGTAATAGACAAGGATAATGACAAATATAGTTTACAATGTTATTAAGTACAACATTTTATTTAATTGTGTGAAAAAAAGGAATCGTCTCCCCGTCGGGGAATTGAACCCCGGTCTCCCGCGTGACAGGCGGGGATACTGACCACTATACTAACGAGGACATATTAGCTTCAGTTCAACAGTGCTCACCTCCATGAGGTTAGGGCATGCCCTCAATCAATTCACAGTATTGTAATAGGCAGCTTTGCTTCCTTTGGTTAGGAGAAGCAATCTTTTTTCATAAATGATTACAAATCAGAAATTCCTAGCCAAAAATAATCTGCTTTAATAAGAAATGATTGATTAAAATAAATACCTATCTATCGATCTGTCTATCTATCTTTCTATCTATCTATGCATATGTATATATATATATATATATGTATATATACAATCAGCTCACTTTACCATTTGCAGCTTATAACCATTTACCACCAGGGGTCACTACTAACAAAAAGCATCCACTCCACTTCTAAATCTAGCCCCTAGAGTTGAGCAGAAGCATAAGATTCCCCACTGCTTCATTCCATTTCCATTAGATTATAGATGTAAATTGTTTTTGATGGTATGGTCTGTGCAGATTGAAATATTCAGAGCATATTCTGACTTTTAGTTAACACATCTGTAAGCAATTTGGCCATCACTGAATTCAACGTTTATCTCAATCGTAATAGACAAGGATAATGACAAATATAGTTTACAATGTTATTAAGTACATCATTTTATTTAATTGTGTGAATAAAAGGAATCGTCTCCCCGTCGGGGAATTGAACCCCGGTCTCCCGCGTGACAGGCGGGGATACTGACCACTATACTAACGAGGACATATTGGCTTCAGTTCAACAGTGCTCACCTTCATGAGGTTAGGGCATGCCCTCAATCAATTCACAGTATTGTAATAGGCAGCTTTGCTTCTTTTGGTTAGGAGAAGTAATCTTTTTTCATAAATGATTACAAATCAGAAATTCCTAGCTAAAAATAATCTGCTTTAATAAGAAATGATTGATTAAAATAAATACCTATTTATCGATCTGTCTATCTATCTTTCTATCTATCTATGTATATATATATATATATATATATATATATATATATATATATACAATCAGCTCACTTTACCATTTGCAGCTTATAACCATTTACCACCAGGGGTCACTACTAACAAAAAGCATCCACTCCACTTCTAAATCTAGCCCCTAGAGTTGATCAGAAGCATAAGATTCCCCACTGCTTCATTCCATTTCCATTAGATTATAGATGTAAATTGTTTTTGATGGTATGGTCTGTGCAGATTGAAATATTCAGAGCATATTCTGACTTTTAGTTAACACATCTGTAAGCAATTTGGCCATCACTGAATTCAACGTTTATCTCAATCGTAATAGAGAAGGATAATGACAAATATAGTTTACAATGTTATTAAGTACATCATTTTATTTAATTGTGTGAATAAAAGGAATCGTCTCCCCGTCGGGGAATTGAACCCCGGTCTCCCGCGTGACAGGCGGGGATACTGACCACTATACTAACGAGGACATATTGGCTTCAGTTCAACAGTGCTCACCTCCATGAGGTTAGGGCATGCCCTCAATCAATTCACAGTATTGTAATAGGCAGCTTTGCTTCTTTTGGTTAGGAGAAGTAATCTTTTTTCATAAATGATTACAAATCAGAAATTCCTAGCTAAAAATAATCTGCTTTAATAAGAAATGATTGATTAAAATAAATACCTATTTATCGATCTGTCTATCTATCTTTCTATCTATCTATGTATATATATATATATATATATATATATATATATATATTTATATATATATACAATCGGCTCACTTTACCATTTGCAGCTTATAACCATTTACCACCAGGGGTCACTACTAACAAAAATCATCCACTCCACTTCTAAATCTAGCCCCTAGAGTTGAGCAGAAGCATAAGATTCCCCACTGCTTCATTCCATTTCCATTAGATTATAGATGTAAATTGTTTTTGATGGTATGGTCTGTGCAGATTGAAATATTCAGAGCATATTCTGACTTTTAGTTAACACATCTGTAAGCAATTTGGCCATCACTGAATTCAACGTTTATCTCAATCGTAATAGAGAAGGATAATGACAAATATAGTTTACAATGTTATTAAGTACATCATTTTATTTAATTGTGTGAATAAAAGGAATCGTCTCCCCGTCGGGGAATTGAACCCCGGTCTCCCGCGTGACAGGCGGGGATACTGACCACTATACTAACGAGGACATATTGGCTTCAGTTCAACAGTGCTCACCTCCATGAGGTTAGGGCATGCCCTCAATCAATTCACAGTATTGTAATAGGCAGCTTTGCTTCTTTTGGTTAGGAGAAGCAATCTTTTTTCATAAATGATTACAAATCAGAAATTCCTAGCCAAAAATAATCTGCTTTAATAAGAAATGATTGATTAAAATAAATACCTATTTATCGATCTGTCTATCTATCTTTCTATCTATCTATGTATATGTATATATATATATATATATATATATGTATACAATCAGCTCACTTTACCATTTGCAGCTTATAACCATTTACCACCAGGGGTCACTACTAACAAAAAGCATCCACTCCACTTCTAAATCCAGCCCCTAGAGTTGAGCAGAAGCATAAGATTCCCCACTGCTTCATTCCATTTTCCATTAGATTACAGATGTAAATTGTTTTTGATGGTATGGTCTGTGCAGATTGAAATATTCAGAGCATATTCTGACTTTTAGTTAACACATCTGTAAGCAATTTGGCCATCACTGAATTCAACGTTTATCTCAATCGTAATAGAGAAGGATAATGACAAATATAGTTTACAATGTTATTAAGTACATCATTTTATTTAATTGTGTGAATAAAAGGAATCGTCTCCCCGTCGGGGAATTGAACCCCGGTCTGCAGCGTGACAGGCGGGGATACTGACCACTATACTAACGAGGACATATTGGCTTCAGTTCAACAGTGCTCACCTCCATGAGGTTAGGGCATGCCCTCAATCAATTCACAGTATTGTAATAGGCAGCTTTGCTTCTTTTGGTTAGGAGAAGCAATCTTTTTTCATAAATGATTACAAATCAGAAATTCCTAGCCAAAAATAATCTGCTTTAATAAGAAATGATTGATTAAAATAAATACCTATCTATCGATCTGTCTATCTATCTTTCTATCTATCTATGTATATGTATATGTATATATATATATATATATATATACAATCAGCTCACTTTACCATTTGCAGCTTATAACCATTTACCACCAGGGGTCACTACTAACAAAAAGCATCCACTCCACTTCTAAATCTAGCCCCTAGAGTTGAGCAGAAGCATAAGATTCCCCACTGCTTCATTCCATTTCCATTAGATTATAGATGTAAATTGTTTTTGATGGTATGGTCTGTGCAGATTGAAATATTCAGAGCATATTCTGACTTTTAGTTAACACATCTGTAAGCAATTTGGCCATCACTGAATTCAACGTTTATCTCAATCGTAATAGACAAGGATAATGACAAATATAGTTTACAATGTTATTAAGTACATCATTTTATTTAATTGTGTGAATAAAAGGAATCGTCTCCCCGTCGGGGAATTGAACCCCGGTCTCCCGCGTGACAGGCGGGGATACTGACCACTATACTAACGAGGACATATTGGCTTCAGTTCAACAGTGCTCACCTTCATGAGGTTAGGGCATGCCCTCAATCAATTCACAGTATTGTAATAGGCAGCTTTGCTTCTTTTGGTTAGGAGAAGTAATCTTTTTTCATAAATGATTACAAATCAGAAATTCCTAGCTAAAAATAATCTGCTTTAATAAGAAATGATTGATTAAAATAAATACCTATTTATCGATCTGTCTATCTATCTTTCTATCTATCTATGTATATATATATATATATATATATATATATATATATACAATCAGCTCATTTTACCATTTGCAGCTTATAACCATTTACCACCAGGGGTCACTACTAACAAAAAGCATCCACTCCACTTCTAAATCTAGCCCCTAGAGTTGAGCAGAAGCATAAGATTCCCCACTGCTTCATTCCATTTCCATTAGATTATAGATGTAAATTGTTTTTGATGGTATGGTCTGTGCAGATTGAAATATTCAGAGCATATTCTGACTTTTAGTTAACACATCTGTAAGCAATTTGGCCATCACTGAATTCAACGTTTATCTCAATCGTAATAGAGAAGGATAATGACAAATATAGTTTACAATGTTATTAAGTACATCATTTTATTTAATTGTGTGAATAAAAGGAATCGTCTCCCCGTCGGGGAATTGAACCCCGGTCTCCCGCGTGACAGGCGGGGATACTGACCACTATACTAACGAGGACATATTGGCTTCAGTTCAACAGTGCTCACCTCCATGAGGTTAGGGCATGCCCTCAATCAATTCACAGTATTGTAATAGGCAGCTTTGCTTCTTTTGGTTAGGAGAAGTAATCTTTTTTCATAAATGATTACAAATCAGAAATTCCTAGCTAAAAATAATCTGCTTTAATAAGAAATGATTGATTAAAATAAATACCTATTTATCGATCTGTCTATCTATCTTTCTATCTATCTATGTATATATATATATATATATATATATATATATATACAATCGGCTCACTTTACCATTTGCAGCTTATAACCATTTACCACCAGGGGTCACTACTAACAAAAATCATCCACTCCACTTCTAAATCTAGCCCCTAGAGTTGAGCAGAAGCATAAGATTCCCCACTGCTTCATTCCATTTCCATTAGATTATAGATGTAAATTGTTTTTGATGGTATGGTCTGTGCAGATTGAAATATTCAGAGCATATTCTGACTTTTAGTTAACACATCTGTAAGCAATTTGGCCATCACTGAATTCAACGTTTATCTCAATCGTAATAGACAAGGATAATGACAAATATAGTTTACAATGTTATTAAGTACATCATTTTATTTAATTGTGTGAATAAAAGGAATCGTCTCCCCGTCGGGGAATTGAACCCCGGTCTCCCGCGTGACAGGCGGGGATACTGACCACTATACTAACGAGGACATATTGTCTTCAGTTCAACAGTGCTCACCTTCATGAGGTTAGGGCATGCCCTCAATCAATTCACAGTATTGTAATAGGCAGCTTTGCTTCCTTTGGTTAGGAGAAGCAATCTTTTTTCATAAATGATTACAAATCAGAAATTCCTAGCCAAAAATAATCTGCTTTAATAAGAAATGATTGATTAAAATAAATACCTATCTATCGATCTGTCTATCTATCTTTCTATCTATCTATGCATATGTATATATATATATATATATATGTATATATACAATCAGCTCACTTTACCATTTGCAGCTTATAACCATTTACCACCAGGGGTCACTACTAACAAAAAGCATCCACTCCACTTCTAAATCTAGCCCCTAGAGTTGAGCAGAAGCATAAGATTCCCCACTGCTTCATTCCATTTTCCATTAGATTATAGATGTAAATTGTTTTTGATGGTATGGTCTGTGCAGATTGAAATATTCAGAGCATATTCTGACTTTTAGTTAACACATCTGTAAGCAATTTGGCCATCACTGAATTCAACGTTTATCTCAATCGTAATAGACAAGGATAATGACAAATATAGTTTACAATGTTATTAAGTACAACATTTTATTTAATTGTGTGAAAAAAAGGAATCGTCTCCCCGTCGGGGAATTGAACCCCGGTCTCCCGCGTGACAGGCGGGGATACTGACCACTATACTAACGAGGACATATTAGCTTCAGTTCAACAGTGCTCACCTCCATGAGGTTAGGGCATGCCCTCAATCAATTCACAGTATTGTAATAGGCAGCTTTGCTTCCTTTGGTTAGGAGAAGCAATCTTTTTTCATAAATGATTACAAATCAGAAATTCCTAGCCAAAAATAATCTGCTTTAATAAGAAATGATTGATTAAAATAAATACCTATTTATCGATCTGTCTATCTATCTTTCTATCTATCTATGTATATGTATATATATATATATATATATATATATATACAATCAGCTCACTTTACCATTTGCAGCTTATAACCATTTACCACCAGGGGTCACTACTAACAAAAAGCATCCACTCCACTTCTAAATCCAGCCCCTAGAGTTGAGCAGAAGCATAAGATTCCCCACTGCTTCATTCCATTTTCCATTAGATTACAGATGTAAATTGTTTTTGATGGTATGGTCTGTGCAGATTGAAATATTCAGAGCATATTCTGACTTTTAGTTAACACATCTGTAAGCAATTTGGCCATCACTGAATTCAACGTTTATCTCAATCGTAATAGAGAAGGATAATGACAAATATAGTTTACAATGTTATTAAGTACATCATTTTATTTAATTGTGTGAATAAAAGGAATCGTCTCCCCGTCGGGGAATTGAACCCCGGTCTGCCGCGTGACAGGCGGGGATACTGACCACTATACTAACGAGGACATATTGGCTTCAGTTCAACAGTGCTCACCTCCATGAGGTTAGGGCATGCCCTCAATCAATTCACAGTATTGTAATAGGCAGCTTTGCTTCTTTTGGTTAGGAGAAGCAATCTTTTTTCATAAATGATTACAAATCAGAAATTCCTAGCCAAAAATAATCTGCTTTAATAAGAAATGATTGATTAAAATAAATACCTATTTATCGATCTGTCTATCTATCTTTCTATCTATCTATGTATATGTATATATATATATATATATACAATCAGCTCACTTTACCATTTGCAGCTTATAACCATTTACCACCAGGGGTCACTACTAACAAAAAGCATCCACTCCACTTCTAAATCTAGCCCCTAGAGTTGAGCAGAAGCATAAGATTCCCCACTGCTTCATTCCATTTCCATTAGATTATAGATGTAAATTGTTTTTGATGGTATGGTCTGTGCAGATTGAAATATTCAGAGCATATTCTGACTTTTAGTTAACACATCTGTAAGCAATTTGGCCATCACTGAATTCAACGTTTATCTCAATCGTAATAGACAAGGATAATGACAAATATAGTTTACAATGTTATTAAGTACATCATTTTATTTAATTGTGTGAATAAAAGGAATCGTCTCCCCGTCGGGGAATTGAACCCCGGTCTCCCGCGTGACAGGCGGGGATACTGACCACTATACTAACGAGGACATATTGGCTTCAGTTCAACAGTGCTCACCTTCATGAGGTTAGGGCATGCCCTCAATCAATTCACAGTATTGTAATAGGCAGCTTTGCTTCTTTTGGTTAGGAGAAGTAATCTTTTTTCATAAATGATAACAAATCAGAAATTCCTAGCTAAAAATAATCTGCTTTAATAAGAAATGATTGATTAAAATAAATACCTATTTATCGATCTGTCTATCTATCTTTCTATCTATCTATGTATATATATATATATATATATATATATATATATATATATATATATATACAATCAGCTCACTTTACCATTTGCAGCTTATAACCATTTACCACCAGGGGTCACTACTAACAAAAAGCATCCACTCCACTTCTAAATCTAGCCCCTAGAGTTGAGCAGAAGCATAAGATTCCCCACTGCTTCATTCCATTTCCATTAGATTATAGATGTAAATTGTTTTTGATGGTATGGTCTGTGCAGATTGAAATATTCAGAGCATATTCTGACTTTTAGTTAACACATCTGTAAGCAATTTGGCCATCACTGAATTCAACGTTTATCTCAATCGTAATAGAGAAGGATAATGACAAATATAGTTTACAATGTTATTAAGTACATCATTTTATTTAATTGTGTGAATAAAAGGAATCGTCTCCCCGTCGGGGAATTGAACCCCGGTCTCCCGCGTGACAGGCGGGGATACTGACCACTATACTAACGAGGACATATTGGCTTCAGTTCAACAGTGCTCACCTCCATGAGGTTAGGGCATGCCCTCAATCAATTCACAGTATTGTAATAGGCAGCTTTGCTTCTTTTGGTTAGGAGAAGTAATCTTTTTTCATAAATGATTACAAATCAGAAATTCCTAGCTAAAAATAATCTGCTTTAATAAGAAATGATTGATTAAAATAAATACCTATTTATCGATCTGTCTATCTATCTTTCTATCTATCTATGTATATATATATATATATATATATATATATATATATATATATATATACAATCGGCTCACTTTACCATTTGCAGCTTATAACCATTTACCACCAGGGGTCACTACTAACAAAAATCATCCACTCCACTTCTAAATCTAGCCCCTAGAGTTGAGCAGAAGCATAAGATTCCCCACTGCTTCATTCCATTTCCATTAGATTATAGATGTAAATTGTTTTTGATGGTATGGTCTGTGCAGATTGAAATATTCAGAGCATATTCTGACTTTTAGTTAACACATCTGTAAGCAATTTGGCCATCACTGAATTCAACGTTTATCTCAATCGTAATAGAGAAGGATAATGACAAATATAGTTTACAATGTTATTAAGTACATCATTTTATTTAATTGTGTGAATAAAAGGAATCGTCTCCCTGTCGGGGAATTGAACCCCGGTCTCCCGCGTGACAGGCGGGGATACTGACCACTATACTAACGAGGACATATTGGCTTCAGTTCAACAGTGCTCACCTCCATGAGGTTAGGGCATGCCCTCAATCAATTCACAGTATTGTAATAGGCAGCTTTGCTTCTTTTGGTTAGGAGAAGCAATCTTTTTTCATAAATGATTACAAATCAGAAATTCCTAGCCAAAAATAATCTGCTTTAATAAGAAATGATTGATTAAAATAAATACCTATTTATCGATCTGTCTATCTATCTTTCTATCTATCTATGTATATGTATATATATATATATATATATATATACAATCAGCTCACTTTACCATTTGCAGCTTATAACCATTTACCACCAGGGGTCACTACTAACAAAAAGCATCCACTCCACTTCTAAATCTAGCCCCTAGAGTTGAGCAGAAGCATAAGATTCCCCACTGCTTCATTCCATTTCCATTAGATTATAGATGTAAATTGTTTTTGATGGTATGGTCTGTGCAGATTGAAATATTCAGAGCATATTCTGACTTTTAGTTAACACATCTGTAAGCAATTTGGCCATCACTGAATTCAACGTTTATCTCAATCGTAATAGACAAGGATAATGACAAATATAGTTTACAATGTTATTAAGTACATCATTTTATTTAATTGTGTGAATAAAAGGAATCGTCTCCCCGTCGGGGAATTGAACCCCGGTCTCCCGCGTGACAGGCGGGGATACTGACCACTATACTAACGAGGACATATTGGCTTCAGTTCAACAGTGCTCACCTCCATGAGGTTAGGGCATGCCCTCAATCAATTCACAGTATTGTAATAGGCAGCTTTGCTTCCTTTGGTTAGGAGAAGCAATCTTTTTTCATAAATGATTACAAATCAGAAATTCCTAGCTAAAAATAATCTGCTTTAATAAGAAATGATTGATTAAAATAAATACCTATTTATCGATCTGTCTATCTATCTTTCTATCTATCTATGTATATGTATATATATATATATATATATATATATATATATATACAATCGGCTCACTTTACCATTTGCAGCTTATAACCATTTACCACCAGGGGTCACTACTAACAAAAAGCATCCACTCCACTTCTAAATCTAGCCCCTAGAGTTGAGCAGAAGCATAAGATTCCCCACTGCTTCATTCCATTTCCATTAGATTATAGATGTAAATTGTTTTTGATGGTATGGTCTGTGCAGATTGAAATATTCAGAGCATATTCTGACTTTTAGTTAACACATCTGTAAGCAATTTGGCCATCACTGAATTCAACGTTTATCTCAATCGTAATAGACAAGGATAATGACAAATATAGTTTACAATGTTATTAAGTACATCATTTTATTTAATTGTGTGAATAAAAGGAATCGTCTCCCCGTCGGGGAATTGAACCCCGGTCTCCCGCGTGACAGGCGGGGATACTGACCACTATACTAACGAGGACATATTGGCTTCAGTTCAACAGTGCTCACCTCCATGAGGTTAGGGCATGCCCTCAATCAATTCACAGTATTGTAATAGGCAGCTTTGCTTCCTTTGGTTAGGAGAAGCAATCTTTTTTCATAAATGATTACAAATCAGAAATTCCTAGCCAAAAATAATCTGCTTTAATAAGAAATGATTGATTAAAATAAATACCTATTTATCGATCTGTCTATCTATCTTTCTATCTATCTATGTATATGTATATATATATATATATATATATATATATATATACAATCAGCTCACTTTACCATTTGCAGCTTATAACCATTTACCACCAGGGGTCACTACTAACAAAAAGCATCCACTCCACTTCTAAATCTAGCCCCTAGAGTTGAGCAGAAGCATAATATTCCCCACTGCTTCATTCCATTTCCATTAGATTATAGATGTAAATTGTTTTTGATGGTATGGTCTGTGCAGATTGAAATATTCAGAGCATATTCTGACTTTTAGTTAACACATCTGTAAGCAATTTGGCCATCACTGAATTCAACGTTTATCTCAATCGTAATAGACAAGGATAATGATAAATATAGTTTACAATGTTATTAAGTACATCATTTTATTTAATTGTGTGAATAAAAGGAATCGTCTCCCCGTCGGGGAATTGAACCCCGGTCTCCCGCGTGACAGGCGGGGATACTGACCACTATACTAACGAGGACATATTGTCTTCAGTTCAACAGTGCTCACCTTCATGAGGTTAGGGCATGCCCTCAATCAATTCACAGTATTGTAATAGGCAGCTTTGCTTCTTTTGGTTAGGAGAAGCAATCTTTTTTCATAAATGATTACAAATCAGAAATTCCTAGCCAAAAATAATCTGCTTTAATAAGAAATGATTGATTAAAATAAATACCTATCTATCGATCTGTCTATCTATCTTTCTATCTATCTATGTATATGTATATGTATATATATATATATATATATATACAATCAGCTCACTTTACCATTTGCAGCTTATAACCATTTACCACCAGGGGTCACTACTAACAAAAAGCATCCACTCCACTTCTAAATCTAGCCCCTAGAGTTGAGCAGAAGCATAAGATTCCCCACTGCTTCATTCCATTTCCATTAGATTATAGATGTAAATTGTTTTTGATGGTATGGTCTGTGCAGATTGAAATATTCAGAGCATATTCTGACTTTTAGTTAACACATCTGTAAGCAATTTGGCCATCACTGAATTCAACGTTTATCTCAATCGTAATAGACAAGGATAATGACAAATATAGTTTACAATGTTATTAAGTACATCATTTTATTTAATTGTGTGAATAAAAGGAATCGTCTCCCCGTCGGGGAATTGAACCCCGGTCTCCCGCGTGACAGGCGGGGATACTGACCACTATACTAACGAGGACATATTGGCTTCAGTTCAACAGTGCTCACCTTCATGAGGTTAGGGCATGCCCTCAATCAATTCACAGTATTGTAATAGGCAGCTTTGCTTCTTTTGGTTAGGAGAAGTAATCTTTTTTCATAAATGATTACAAATCAGAAATTCCTAGCTAAAAATAATCTGCTTTAATAAGAAATGATTGATTAAAATAAATACCTATTTATCGATCTGTCTATCTATCTTTCTATCTATCTATGTATATATATATATATATATATATATATATATATATACAATCAGCTCATTTTACCATTTGCAGCTTATAACCATTTACCACCAGGGGTCACTACTAACAAAAAGCATCCACTCCACTTCTAAATCTAGCCCCTAGAGTTGAGCAGAAGCATAAGATTCCCCACTGCTTCATTCCATTTCCATTAGATTATAGATGTAAATTGTTTTTGATGGTATGGTCTGTGCAGATTGAAATATTCAGAGCATATTCTGACTTTTAGTTAACACATCTGTAAGCAATTTGGCCATCACTGAATTCAACGTTTATCTCAATCGTAATAGAGAAGGATAATGACAAATATAGTTTACAATGTTATTAAGTACATCATTTTATTTAATTGTGTGAATAAAAGGAATCGTCTCCCCGTCGGGGAATTGAACCCCGGTCTCCCGCGTGACAGGCGGGGATACTGACCACTATACTAACGAGGACATATTGGCTTCAGTTCAACAGTGCTCACCTCCATGAGGTTAGGGCATGCCCTCAATCAATTCACAGTATTGTAATAGGCAGCTTTGCTTCTTTTGGTTAGGAGAAGTAATCTTTTTTCATAAATGATTACAAATCAGAAATTCCTAGCTAAAAATAATCTGCTTTAATAAGAAATGATTGATTAAAATAAATACCTATTTATCGATCTGTCTATCTATCTTTCTATCTATCTATGTATATATATATATATATATATATATATATATATACAATCGGCTCACTTTACCATTTGCAGCTTATAACCATTTACCACCAGGGATCACTACTAACAAAAATCATCCACTCCACTTCTAAATCTAGCCCCTAGAGTTGAGCAGAAGCATAAGATTCCCCACTGCTTCATTCCATTTCCATTAGATTATAGATGTAAATTGTTTTTGATGGTATGGTCTGTGCAGATTGAAATATTCAGAGCATATTCTGACTTTTAGTTAACACATCTGTAAGCAATTTGGCCATCACTGAATTCAACGTTTATCTCAATCGTAATAGACAAGGATAATGACAAATATAGTTTACAATGTTATTAAGTACATCATTTTATTTAATTGTGTGAATAAAAGGAATCGTCTCCCCGTCGGGGAATTGAACCCCGGTCTCCCGCGTGACAGGCGGGGATACTGACCACTATACTAACGAGGACATATTGTCTTCAGTTCAACAGTGCTCACCTTCATGAGGTTAGGGCATGCCCTCAATCAATTCACAGTATTGTAATAGGCAGCTTTGCTTCCTTTGGTTAGGAGAAGCAATCTTTTTTCATAAATGATTACAAATCAGAAATTCCTAGCCAAAAATAATCTGCTTTAATAAGAAATGATTGATTAAAATAAATACCTATCTATCGATCTGTCTATCTATCTTTCTATCTATCTATGCATATGTATATATATATATATATATATGTATATATACAATCAGCTCACTTTACCATTTGCAGCTTATAACCATTTACCACCAGGGGTCACTACTAACAAAAAGCATCCACTCCACTTCTAAATCTAGCCCCTAGAGTTGAGCAGAAGCATAAGATTCCCCACTGCTTCATTCCATTTTCCATTAGATTATAGATGTAAATTGTTTTTGATGGTATGGTCTGTGCAGATTGAAATATTCAGAGCATATTCTGACTTTTAGTTAACACATCTGTAAGCAATTTGGCCATCACTGAATTCAACGTTTATCTCAATCGTAATAGACAAGGATAATGACAAATATAGTTTACAATGTTATTAAGTACAACATTTTATTTAATTGTGTGAAAAAAAGGAATCGTCTCCCCGTCGGGGAATTGAACCCCGGTCTCCCGCGTGACAGGCGGGGATACTGACCACTATACTAACGAGGACATATTAGCTTCAGTTCAACAGTGCTCACCTCCATGAGGTTAGGGCATGCCCTCAATCAATTCACAGTATTGTAATAGGCAGCTTTGCTTCCTTTGGTTAGGAGAAGCAATCTTTTTTCATAAATGATTACAAATCAGAAATTCCTAGCCAAAAATGATCTGCTTTAATAAGAAATGATTGATTAAAATAAATACCTATCTATCGATCTGTCTATCTATCTTTCTATCTATCTATGCATATGTATATATATATATATATATGTATATATACAATCAGCTCACTTTACCATTTGCAGCTTATAACCATTTACCACCAGGGGTCACTACTAACAAAAAGCATCCACTCCACTTCTAAATCTAGCCCCTAGAGTTGAGCAGAAGCATAAGATTCCCCACTGCTTCATTCCATTTCCATTAGATTATAGATGTAAATTGTTTTTGATGGTATGGTCTGTGCAGATTGAAATATTCAGAGCATATTCTGACTTTTAGTTAACACATCTGTAAGCAATTTGGCCATCACTGAATTCAACGTTTATCTCAATCGTAATAGACAAGGATAATGACAAATATAGTTTACAATGTTATTAAGTACATCATTTTATTTAATTGTGTGAATAAAAGGAATCGTCTCCCCGTCGGGGAATTGAACCCCGGTCTCCCGCGTGACAGGCGGGGATACTGACCACTATACTAACGAGGACATATTGGCTTCAGTTCAACAGTGCTCACCTTCATGAGGTTAGGGCATGCCCTCAATCAATTCACAGTATTGTAATAGGCAGCTTTGCTTCTTTTGGTTAGGAGAAGTAATCTTTTTTCATAAATGATTACAAATCAGAAATTCCTAGCTAAAAATAATCTGCTTTAATAAGAAATGATTGATTAAAATAAATACCTATTTATCGATCTGTCTATCTATCTTTCTATCTATCTATGTATATATATATATATATATATATATATATATATATATATATACAATCAGCTCACTTTACCATTTGCAGCTTATAACCATTTACCACCAGGGGTCACTACTAACAAAAAGCATCCACTCCACTTCTAAATCTAGCCCCTAGAGTTGATCAGAAGCATAAGATTCCCCACTGCTTCATTCCATTTCCATTAGATTATAGATGTAAATTGTTTTTGATGGTATGGTCTGTGCAGATTGAAATATTCAGAGCATATTCTGACTTTTAGTTAACACATCTGTAAGCAATTTGGCCATCACTGAATTCAACGTTTATCTCAATCGTAATAGAGAAGGATAATGACAAATATAGTTTACAATGTTATTAAGTACATCATTTTATTTAATTGTGTGAATAAAAGGAATCGTCTCCCCGTCGGGGAATTGAACCCCGGTCTCCCGCGTGACAGGCGGGGATACTGACCACTATACTAACGAGGACATATTGGCTTCAGTTCAACAGTGCTCACCTCCATGAGGTTAGGGCATGCCCTCAATCAATTCACAGTATTGTAATAGGCAGCTTTGCTTCTTTTGGTTAGGAGAAGTAATCTTTTTTCATAAATGATTACAAATCAGAAATTCCTAGCTAAAAATAATCTGCTTTAATAAGAAATGATTGATTAAAATAAATACCTATTTATCGATCTGTCTATCTATCTTTCTATCTATCTATGTATATATATATATATATATATATATATATATATTTATATATATATACAATCGGCTCACTTTACCATTTGCAGCTTATAACCATTTACCACCAGGGGTCACTACTAACAAAAATCATCCACTCCACTTCTAAATCTAGCCCCTAGAGTTGAGCAGAAGCATAAGATTCCCCACTGCTTCATTCCATTTCCATTAGATTATAGATGTAAATTGTTTTTGATGGTATGGTCTGTGCAGATTGAAATATTCAGAGCATATTCTGACTTTTAGTTAACACATCTGTAAGCAATTTGGCCATCACTGAATTCAACGTTTATCTCAATCGTAATAGAGAAGGATAATGACAAATATAGTTTACAATGTTATTAAGTACATCATTTTATTTAATTGTGTGAATAAAAGGAATCGTCTCCCCGTCGGGGAATTGAACCCCGGTCTCCCGCGTGACAGGCGGGGATACTGACCACTATACTAACGAGGACATATTGGCTTCAGTTCAACAGTGCTCACCTCCATGAGGTTAGGGCATGCCCTCAATCAATTCACAGTATTGTAATAGGCAGCTTTGCTTCTTTTGGTTAGGAGAAGCAATCTTTTTTCATAAATGATTACAAATCAGAAATTCCTAGCCAAAAATAATCTGCTTTAATAAGAAATGATTGATTAAAATAAATACCTATTTATCGATCTGTCTATCTATCTTTCTATCTATCTATGTATATGTATATATATATATATATATATATATGTATACAATCAGCTCACTTTACCATTTGCAGCTTATAACCATTTACCACCAGGGGTCACTACTAACAAAAAGCATCCACTCCACTTCTAAATCCAGCCCCTAGAGTTGAGCAGAAGCATAAGATTCCCCACTGCTTCATTCCATTTTCCATTAGATTACAGATGTAAATTGTTTTTGATGGTATGGTCTGTGCAGATTGAAATATTCAGAGCATATTCTGACTTTTAGTTAACACATCTGTAAGCAATTTGGCCATCACTGAATTCAACGTTTATCTCAATCGTAATAGAGAAGGATAATGACAAATATAGTTTACAATGTTATTAAGTACATCATTTTATTTAATTGTGTGAATAAAAGGAATCGTCTCCCCGTCGGGGAATTGAACCCCGGTCTGCAGCGTGACAGGCGGGGATACTGACCACTATACTAACGAGGACATATTGGCTTCAGTTCAACAGTGCTCACCTCCATGAGGTTAGGGCATGCCCTCAATCAATTCACAGTATTGTAATAGGCAGCTTTGCTTCTTTTGGTTAGGAGAAGCAATCTTTTTTCATAAATGATTACAAATCAGAAATTCCTAGCCAAAAATAATCTGCTTTAATAAGAAATGATTGATTAAAATAAATACCTATTTATCGATCTGTCTATCTATCTTTCTATCTATCTATGTATATGTATATATATATATATATATATACAATCAGCTCACTTTACCATTTGCAGCTTATAACCATTTACCACCAGGGGTCACTACTAACAAAAAGCATCCACTCCACTTCTAAATCTAGCCCCTAGAGTTGAGCAGAAGCATAAGATTCCCCACTGCTTCATTCCATTTCCATTAGATTATAGATGTAAATTGTTTTTGATGGTATGGTCTGTGCAGATTGAAATATTCAGAGCATATTCTGACTTTTAGTTAACACATCTGTAAGCAATTTGGCCATCACTGAATTCAACGTTTATCTCAATCGTAATAGACAAGGATAATGACAAATATAGTTTACAATGTTATTAAGTACATCATTTTATTTAATTGTGTGAATAAAAGGAATCGTCTCCCCGTCGGGGAATTGAACCCCGGTCTCCCGCGTGACAGGCGGGGATACTGACCACTATACTAACGAGGACATATTGGCTTCAGTTCAACAGTGCTCACCTCCATGAGGTTAGGGCATGCCCTCAATCAATTCACAGTATTGTAATAGGCAGCTTTGCTTCTTTTGGTTAGGAGAAGTAATCTTTTTTCATAAATGATTACAAATCAGAAATTCCTAGCTAAAAATAATCTGCTTTAATAAGAAATGATTGATTAAAATAAATACCTATTTATCGATCTGTCTATCTATCTTTCTATCTATCTATGTATATATATATATATATATATATATATATATATATATATATATATATACAATCAGCTCACTTTACCATTTGCAGCTTATAACCATTTACCACCAGGGGTCACTACTAACAAAAAGCATCCACTCCACTTCTAAATCTAGCCCCTAGAGTTGAGCAGAAGCATAAGATTCCCCACTGCTTCATTCCATTTCCATTAGATTATAGATGTAAATTGTTTTTGATGGTATGGTCTGTGCAGATTGAAATATTCAGAGCATATTCTGACTTTTAGTTAACACATCTGTAAGCAATTTGGCCATCACTGAATTCAACGTTTATCTCAATCGTAATAGAGAAGGATAATGACAAATATAGTTTACAATGTTATTAAGTACATCATTTTATTTAATTGTGTGAATAAAAGGAATCGTCTCCCCGTCGGGGAATTGAACCCCGGTCTCCCGCGTGACAGGCGGGGATACTGACCACTATACTAACGAGGACATATTGGCTTCAGTTCAACAGTGCTCACCTCCATGAGGTTAGGGCATGCCCTCAATCAATTCACAGTATTGTAATAGGCAGCTTTGCTTCTTTTGGTTAGGAGAAGTAATCTTTTTTCATAAATGATTACAAATCAGAAATTCCTAGCTAAAAATAATCTGCTTTAATAAGAAATGATTGATTAAAATAAATACCTATTTATCGATCTGTCTATCTATCTTTCTATCTATCTATGTATATATATATATATATATATATATATATATATATATATATATATATATACAATCGGCTCACTTTACCATTTGCAGCTTATAACCATTTACCACCAGGGGTCACTACTAACAAAAATCATCCACTCCACTTCTAAATCTAGCCCCTAGAGTTGAGCAGAAGCATAAGATTCCCCACTGCTTCATTCCATTTCCATTAGATTATAGATGTAAATTGTTTTTGATGGTATGGTCTGTGCAGATTGAAATATTCAGAGCATATTCTGACTTTTAGTTAACACATCTGTAAGCAATTTGGCCATCACTGAATTCAACGTTTATCTCAATCGTAATAGAGAAGGATAATGACAAATATAGTTTACAATGTTATTAAGTACATCATTTTATTTAATTGTGTGAATAAAAGGAATCGTCTCCCTGTCGGGGAATTGAACCCCGGTCTCCCGCGTGACAGGCGGGGATACTGACCACTATACTAACGAGGACATATTGGCTTCAGTTCAACAGTGCTCACCTCCATGAGGTTAGGGCATGCCCTCAATCAATTCACAGTATTGTAATAGGCAGCTTTGCTTCTTTTGGTTAGGAGAAGCAATCTTTTTTCATAAATGATTACAAATCAGAAATTCCTAGCCAAAAATAATCTGCTTTAATAAGAAATGATTGATTAAAATAAATACCTATTTATCGATCTGTCTATCTATCTTTCTATCTATCTATGTATATGTATATATATATATATATATATATATACAATCAGCTCACTTTACCATTTGCAGCTTATAACCATTTACCACCAGGGGTCACTACTAACAAAAAGCATCCACTCCACTTCTAAATCTAGCCCCTAGAGTTGAGCAGAAGCATAAGATTCCCCACTGCTTCATTCCATTTCCATTAGATTATAGATGTAAATTGTTTTTGATGGTATGGTCTGTGCAGATTGAAATATTCAGAGCATATTCTGACTTTTAGTTAACACATCTGTAAGCAATTTGGCCATCACTGAATTCAACGTTTATCTCAATCGTAATAGACAAGGATAATGACAAATATAGTTTACAATGTTATTAAGTACATCATTTTATTTAATTGTGTGAATAAAAGGAATCGTCTCCCCGTCGGGGAATTGAACCCCGGTCTCCCGCGTGACAGGCGGGGATACTGACCACTATACTAACGAGGACATATTGGCTTCAGTTCAACAGTGCTCACCTCCATGAGGTTAGGGCATGCCCTCAATCAATTCACAGTATTGTAATAGGCAGCTTTGCTTCCTTTGGTTAGGAGAAGCAATCTTTTTTCATAAATGATTACAAATCAGAAATTCCTAGCTAAAAATAATCTGCTTTAATAAGAAATGATTGATTAAAATAAATACCTATTTATCGATCTGTCTATCTATCTTTCTATCTATCTATGTATATGTATATATATATATATATATATATATATATATATACAATCGGCTCACTTTACCATTTGCAGCTTATAACCATTTACCACCAGGGGTCACTACTAACAAAAAGCATCCACTCCACTTCTAAATCTAGCCCCTAGAGTTGAGCAGAAGCATAAGATTCCCCACTGCTTCATTCCATTTCCATTAGATTATAGATGTAAATTGTTTTTGATGGTATGGTCTGTGCAGATTGAAATATTCAGAGCATATTCTGACTTTTAGTTAACACATCTGTAAGCAATTTGGCCATCACTGAATTCAACGTTTATCTCAATCGTAATAGACAAGGATAATGATAAATATAGTTTACAATGTTATTAAGTACATCATTTTATTTAATTGTGTGAATAAAAGGAATCGTCTCCCCGTCGGGGAATTGAACCCCGGTCTCCCGCGTGACAGGCGGGGATACTGACCACTATACTAACGAGGACATATTGTCTTCAGTTCAACAGTGCTCACCTTCATGAGGTTAGGGCATGCCCTCAATCAATTCACAGTATTGTAATAGGCAGCTTTGCTTCTTTTGGTTAGGAGAAGCAATCTTTTTTCATAAATGATTACAAATCAGAAATTCCTAGCCAAAAATAATCTGCTTTAATAAGAAATGATTGATTAAAATAAATACCTATCTATCGATCTGTCTATCTATCTTTCTATCTATCTATGTATATGTATATGTATATATATATATATATATATATACAATCAGCTCACTTTACCATTTGCAGCTTATAACCATTTACCACCAGGGGTCACTACTAACAAAAAGCATCCACTCCACTTCTAAATCTAGCCCCTAGAGTTGAGCAGAAGCATAAGATTCCCCACTGCTTCATTCCATTTCCATTAGATTATAGATGTAAATTGTTTTTGATGGTATGGTCTGTGCAGATTGAAATATTCAGAGCATATTCTGACTTTTAGTTAACACATCTGTAAGCAATTTGGCCATCACTGAATTCAACGTTTATCTCAATCGTAATAGACAAGGATAATGACAAATATAGTTTACAATGTTATTAAGTACATCATTTTATTTAATTGTGTGAATAAAAGGAATCGTCTCCCCGTCGGGGAATTGAACCCCGGTCTCCCGCGTGACAGGCGGGGATACTGACCACTATACTAACGAGGACATATTGGCTTCAGTTCAACAGTGCTCACCTTCATGAGGTTAGGGCATGCCCTCAATCAATTCACAGTATTGTAATAGGCAGCTTTGCTTCTTTTGGTTAGGAGAAGTAATCTTTTTTCATAAATGATTACAAATCAGAAATTCCTAGCTAAAAATAATCTGCTTTAATAAGAAATGATTGATTAAAATAAATACCTATTTATCGATCTGTCTATCTATCTTTCTATCTATCTATGTATATATATATATATATATATATATATATATATATACAATCAGCTCATTTTACCATTTGCAGCTTATAACCATTTACCACCAGGGGTCACTACTAACAAAAAGCATCCACTCCACTTCTAAATCTAGCCCCTAGAGTTGAGCAGAAGCATAAGATTCCCCACTGCTTCATTCCATTTCCATTAGATTATAGATGTAAATTGTTTTTGATGGTATGGTCTGTGCAGATTGAAATATTCAGAGCATATTCTGACTTTTAGTTAACACATCTGTAAGCAATTTGGCCATCACTGAATTCAACGTTTATCTCAATCGTAATAGAGAAGGATAATGACAAATATAGTTTACAATGTTATTAAGTACATCATTTTATTTAATTGTGTGAATAAAAGGAATCGTCTCCCCGTCGGGGAATTGAACCCCGGTCTCCCGCGTGACAGGCGGGGATACTGACCACTATACTAACTAGGACATATTGGCTTCAGTTCAACAGTGCTCACCTCCATGAGGTTAGGGCATGCCCTCAATCAATTCACAGTATTGTAATAGGCAGCTTTGCTTCTTTTGGTTAGGAGAAGTAATCTTTTTTCATAAATGATTACAAATCAGAAATTCCTAGCTAAAAATAATCTGCTTTAATAAGAAATGATTGATTAAAATAAATACCTATTTATCGATCTGTCTATCTATCTTTCTATCTATCTATGTATATGTATATATATATATATATATATATATATATATATACAATCGGCTCACTTTACCATTTGCAGCTTATAACCATTTACCACCAGGGGTCACTACTAACAAAAAGCATCCACTCCACTTCTAAATCTAGCCCCTAGAGTTGAGCAGAAGCATAAGATTCCCCACTGCTTCATTCCATTTCCATTAGATTATAGATGTAAATTGTTTTTGATGGTATGGTCTGTGCAGATTGAAATATTCAGAGCATATTCTGACTTTTAGTTAACACATCTGTAAGCAATTTGGCCATCACTGAATTCAACGTTTATCTCAATCGTAATAGACAAGGATAATGATAAATATAGTTTACAATGTTATTAAGTACATCATTTTATTTAATTGTGTGAATAAAAGGAATCGTCTCCCCGTCGGGGAATTGAACCCCGGTCTCCCGCGTGACAGGCGGGGATACTGACCACTATACTAACGAGGACATATTGTCTTCAGTTCAACAGTGCTCACCTTCATGAGGTTAGGGCATGCCCTCAATCAATTCACAGTATTGTAATAGGCAGCTTTGCTTCTTTTGGTTAGGAGAAGCAATCTTTTTTCATAAATGATTACAAATCAGAAATTCCTAGCCAAAAATAATCTGCTTTAATAAGAAATGATTGATTAAAATAAATACCTATCTATCGATCTGTCTATCTATCTTTCTATCTATCTATGTATATGTATATGTATATATATATATATATATATATACAATCAGCTCACTTTACCATTTGCAGCTTATAACCATTTACCACCAGGGGTCACTACTAACAAAAAGCATCCACTCCACTTCTAAATCTAGCCCCTAGAGTTGAGCAGAAGCATAAGATTCCCCACTGCTTCATTCCATTTCCATTAGATTATAGATGTAAATTGTTTTTGATGGTATGGTCTGTGCAGATTGAAATATTCAGAGCATATTCTGACTTTTAGTTAACACATCTGTAAGCAATTTGGCCATCACTGAATTCAACGTTTATCTCAATCGTAATAGACAAGGATAATGACAAATATAGTTTACAATGTTATTAAGTACATCATTTTATTTAATTGTGTGAATAAAAGGAATCGTCTCCCCGTCGGGGAATTAAACCCCGGTCTCCCGCGTGACAGGCGGGGATACTGACCACTATACTAACGAGGACATATTGGCTTCAGTTCAACAGTGCTCACCTTCATGAGGTTAGGGCATGCCCTCAATCAATTCACAGTATTGTAATAGGCAGCTTTGCTTCTTTTGGTTAGGAGAAGTAATCTTTTTTCATAAATGATTACAAATCAGAAATTCCTAGCTAAAAATAATCTGCTTTAATAAGAAATGATTGATTAAAATAAATACCTATTTATCGATCTGTCTATCTATCTTTCTATCTATCTATGTATATATATATATATATATATATATATATATATATACAATCAGCTCATTTTACCATTTGCAGCTTATAACCATTTACCACCAGGGGTCACTACTAACAAAAAGCATCCACTCCACTTCTAAATCTAGCCCCTAGAGTTGAGCAGAAGCATAAGATTCCCCACTGCTTCATTCCATTTCCATTAGATTATAGATGTAAATTGTTTTTGATGGTATGGTCTGTGCAGATTGAAATATTCAGAGCATATTCTGACTTTTAGTTAACACATCTGTAAGCAATTTGGCCATCACTGAATTCAACGTTTATCTCAATCGTAATAGAGAAGGATAATGACAAATATAGTTTACAATGTTATTAAGTACATCATTTTATTTAATTGTGTGAATAAAAGGAATCGTCTCCCCGTCGGGGAATTGAACCCCGGTCTCCCGCGTGACAGGCGGGGATACTGACCACTATACTAACTAGGACATATTGGCTTCAGTTCAACAGTGCTCACCTCCATGAGGTTAGGGCATGCCCTCAATCAATTCACAGTATTGTAATAGGCAGCTTTGCTTCTTTTGGTTAGGAGAAGTAATCTTTTTTCATAAATGATTACAAATCAGAAATTCCTAGCTAAAAATAATCTGCTTTAATAAGAAATGATTGATTAAAATAAATACCTATTTATCGATCTGTCTATCTATCTTTCTATCTATCTATGTATATATATATATATATATATATATATATATATACAATCGGCTCACTTTACCATTTGCAGCTTATAACCATTTACCACCAGGGGTCACTACTAACAAAAATCATCCACTCCACTTCTAAATCTAGCCCCTAGAGTTGAGCAGAAGCATAAGATTCCCCACTGCTTCATTCCATTTCCATTAGATTATAGATGTAAATTGTTTTTGATGGTATGGTCTGTGCAGATTGAAATATTCAGAGCATATTCTGACTTTTAGTTAACACATCTGTAAGCAATTTGGCCATCACTGAATTCAACGTTTATCTCAATCGTAATAGACAAGGATAATGACAAATATAGTTTACAATGTTATTAAGTACATCATTTTATTTAATTGTGTGAATAAAAGGAATCGTCTCCCCGTCGGGGAATTGAACCCCGGTCTCCCGCGTGACAGGCGGGGATACTGACCACTATACTAACGAGGACATATTGTCTTCAGTTCAACAGTGCTCACCTTCATGAGGTTAGGGCATGCCCTCAATCAATTCACAGTATTGTAATAGGCAGCTTTGCTTCCTTTGGTTAGGAGAAGCAATCTTTTTTCATAAATGATTACAAATCAGAAATTCCTAGCCAAAAATAATCTGCTTTAATAAGAAATGATTGATTAAAATAAATACCTATCTATCGATCTGTCTATCTATCTTTCTATCTATCTATGCATATGTATATATATATATATATATATGTATATATACAATCAGCTCACTTTACCATTTGCAGCTTATAACCATTTACCACCAGGGGTCACTACTAACAAAAAGCATCCACTCCACTTCTAAATCTAGCCCCTAGAGTTGAGCAGAAGCATAAGATTCCCCACTGCTTCATTCCATTTTCCATTAGATTATAGATGTAAATTGTTTTTGATGGTATGGTCTGTGCAGATTGAAATATTCAGAGCATATTCTGACTTTTAGTTAACACATCTGTAAGCAATTTGGCCATCACTGAATTCAACGTTTATCTCAATCGTAATAGACAAGGATAATGACAAATATAGTTTACAATGTTATTAAGTACAACATTTTATTTAATTGTGTGAAAAAAAGGAATCGTCTCCCCGTCGGGGAATTGAACCCCGGTCTCCCGCGTGACAGGCGGGGATACTGACCACTATACTAACGAGGACATATTAGCTTCAGTTCAACAGTGCTCACCTCCATGAGGTTAGGGCATGCCCTCAATCAATTCACAGTATTGTAATAGGCAGCTTTGCTTCCTTTGGTTAGGAGAAGCAATCTTTTTTCATAAATGATTACAAATCAGAAATTCCTAGCCAAAAATAATCTGCTTTAATAAGAAATGATTGATTAAAATAAATACCTATCTATCGATCTGTCTATCTATCTTTCTATCTATCTATGCATATGTATATATATATATATATATGTATATATACAATCAGCTCACTTTACCATTTGCAGCTTATAACCATTTACCACCAGGGGTCACTACTAACAAAAAGCATCCACTCCACTTCTAAATCTAGCCCCTAGAGTTGAGCAGAAGCATAAGATTCCCCACTGCTTCATTCCATTTCCATTAGATTATAGATGTAAATTGTTTTTGATGGTATGGTCTGTGCAGATTGAAATATTCAGAGCATATTCTGACTTTTAGTTAACACATCTGTAAGCAATTTGGCCATCACTGAATTCAACGTTTATCTCAATCGTAATAGACAAGGATAATGACAAATATAGTTTACAATGTTATTAAGTACATCATTTTATTTAATTGTGTGAATAAAAGGAATCGTCTCCCCGTCGGGGAATTGAACCCCGGTCTCCCGCGTGACAGGCGGGGATACTGACCACTATACTAACGAGGACATATTGGCTTCAGTTCAACAGTGCTCACCTTCATGAGGTTAGGGCATGCCCTCAATCAATTCACAGTATTGTAATAGGCAGCTTTGCTTCTTTTGGTTAGGAGAAGTAATCTTTTTTCATAAATGATTACAAATCAGAAATTCCTAGCTAAAAATAATCTGCTTTAATAAGAAATGATTGATTAAAATAAATACCTATTTATCGATCTGTCTATCTATCTTTCTATCTATCTATGTATATATATATATATATATATATATATATATATATATATATACAATCAGCTCACTTTACCATTTGCAGCTTATAACCATTTACCACCAGGGGTCACTACTAACAAAAAGCATCCACTCCACTTCTAAATCTAGCCCCTAGAGTTGATCAGAAGCATAAGATTCCCCACTGCTTCATTCCATTTCCATTAGATTATAGATGTAAATTGTTTTTGATGGTATGGTCTGTGCAGATTGAAATATTCAGAGCATATTCTGACTTTTAGTTAACACATCTGTAAGCAATTTGGCCATCACTGAATTCAACGTTTATCTCAATCGTAATAGAGAAGGATAATGACAAATATAGTTTACAATGTTATTAAGTACATCATTTTATTTAATTGTGTGAATAAAAGGAATCGTCTCCCCGTCGGGGAATTGAACCCCGGTCTCCCGCGTGACAGGCGGGGATACTGACCACTATACTAACGAGGACATATTGGCTTCAGTTCAACAGTGCTCACCTCCATGAGGTTAGGGCATGCCCTCAATCAATTCACAGTATTGTAATAGGCAGCTTTGCTTCTTTTGGTTAGGAGAAGTAATCTTTTTTCATAAATGATTACAAATCAGAAATTCCTAGCTAAAAATAATCTGCTTTAATAAGAAATGATTGATTAAAATAAATACCTATTTATCGATCTGTCTATCTATCTTTCTATCTATCTATGTATATATATATATATATATATATATATATATATTTATATATATATACAATCGGCTCACTTTACCATTTGCAGCTTATAACCATTTACCACCAGGGGTCACTACTAACAAAAATCATCCACTCCACTTCTAAATCTAGCCCCTAGAGTTGAGCAGAAGCATAAGATTCCCCACTGCTTCATTCCATTTCCATTAGATTATAGATGTAAATTGTTTTTGATGGTATGGTCTGTGCAGATTGAAATATTCAGAGCATATTCTGACTTTTAGTTAACACATCTGTAAGCAATTTGGCCATCACTGAATTCAACGTTTATCTCAATCGTAATAGAGAAGGATAATGACAAATATAGTTTACAATGTTATTAAGTACATCATTTTATTTAATTGTGTGAATAAAAGGAATCGTCTCCCCGTCGGGGAATTGAACCCCGGTCTCCCGCGTGACAGGCGGGGATACTGACCACTATACTAACGAGGACATATTGGCTTCAGTTCAACAGTGCTCACCTCCATGAGGTTAGGGCATGCCCTCAATCAATTCACAGTATTGTAATAGGCAGCTTTGCTTCTTTTGGTTAGGAGAAGCAATCTTTTTTCATAAATGATTACAAATCAGAAATTCCTAGCCAAAAATAATCTGCTTTAATAAGAAATGATTGATTAAAATAAATACCTATTTATCGATCTGTCTATCTATCTTTCTATCTATCTATGTATATGTATATATATATATATATATATATATGTATACAATCAGCTCACTTTACCATTTGCAGCTTATAACCATTTACCACCAGGGGTCACTACTAACAAAAAGCATCCACTCCACTTCTAAATCCAGCCCCTAGAGTTGAGCAGAAGCATAAGATTCCCCACTGCTTCATTCCATTTTCCATTAGATTACAGATGTAAATTGTTTTTGATGGTATGGTCTGTGCAGATTGAAATATTCAGAGCATATTCTGACTTTTAGTTAACACATCTGTAAGCAATTTGGCCATCACTGAATTCAACGTTTATCTCAATCGTAATAGAGAAGGATAATGACAAATATAGTTTACAATGTTATTAAGTACATCATTTTATTTAATTGTGTGAATAAAAGGAATCGTCTCCCCGTCGGGGAATTGAACCCCGGTCTGCAGCGTGACAGGCGGGGATACTGACCACTATACTAACGAGGACATATTGGCTTCAGTTCAACAGTGCTCACCTCCATGAGGTTAGGGCATGCCCTCAATCAATTCACAGTATTGTAATAGGCAGCTTTGCTTCTTTTGGTTAGGAGAAGCAATCTTTTTTCATAAATGATTACAAATCAGAAATTCCTAGCCAAAAATAATCTGCTTTAATAAGAAATGATTGATTAAAATAAATACCTATTTATCGATCTGTCTATCTATCTTTCTATCTATCTATGTATATGTATATATATATATATATATATACAATCAGCTCACTTTACCATTTGCAGCTTATAACCATTTACCACCAGGGGTCACTACTAACAAAAAGCATCCACTCCACTTCTAAATCTAGCCCCTAGAGTTGAGCAGAAGCATAAGATTCCCCACTGCTTCATTCCATTTCCATTAGATTATAGATGTAAATTGTTTTTGATGGTATGGTCTGTGCAGATTGAAATATTCAGAGCATATTCTGACTTTTAGTTAACACATCTGTAAGCAATTTGGCCATCACTGAATTCAACGTTTATCTCAATCGTAATAGACAAGGATAATGACAAATATAGTTTACAATGTTATTAAGTACATCATTTTATTTAATTGTGTGAATAAAAGGAATCGTCTCCCCGTCGGGGAATTGAACCCCGGTCTCCCGCGTGACAGGCGGGGATACTGACCACTATACTAACGAGGACATATTGGCTTCAGTTCAACAGTGCTCACCTCCATGAGGTTAGGGCATGCCCTCAATCAATTCACAGTATTGTAATAGGCAGCTTTGCTTCTTTTGGTTAGGAGAAGTAATCTTTTTTCATAAATGATTACAAATCAGAAATTCCTAGCTAAAAATAATCTGCTTTAATAAGAAATGATTGATTAAAATAAATACCTATTTATCGATCTGTCTATCTATCTTTCTATCTATCTATGTATATATATATATATATATATATATATATATATATATATATACAATCAGCTCACTTTACCATTTGCAGCTTATAACCATTTACCACCAGGGGTCACTACTAACAAAAAGCATCCACTCCACTTCTAAATCTAGCCCCTAGAGTTGAGCAGAAGCATAAGATTCCCCACTGCTTCATTCCATTTCCATTAGATTATAGATGTAAATTGTTTTTGATGGTATGGTCTGTGCAGATTGAAATATTCAGAGCATATTCTGACTTTTAGTTAACACATCTGTAAGCAATTTGGCCATCACTGAATTCAACGTTTATCTCAATCGTAATAGAGAAGGATAATGACAAATATAGTTTACAATGTTATTAAGTACATCATTTTATTTAATTGTGTGAATAAAAGGAATCGTCTCCCCGTCGGGGAATTGAACCCCGGTCTCCCGCGTGACAGGCGGGGATACTGACCACTATACTAACGAGGACATATTGGCTTCAGTTCAACAGTGCTCACCTCCATGAGGTTAGGGCATGCCCTCAATCAATTCACAGTATTGTAATAGGCAGCTTTGCTTCTTTTGGTTAGGAGAAGTAATCTTTTTTCATAAATGATTACAAATCAGAAATTCCTAGCTAAAAATAATCTGCTTTAATAAGAAATGATTGATTAAAATAAATACCTATTTATCGATCTGTCTATCTATCTTTCTATCTATCTATGTATATATATATATATATATATATATATATATATATATATATATATATATACAATCGGCTCACTTTACCATTTGCAGCTTATAACCATTTACCACCAGGGGTCACTACTAACAAAAATCATCCACTCCACTTCTAAATCTAGCCCCTAGAGTTGAGCAGAAGCATAAGATTCCCCACTGCTTCATTCCATTTCCATTAGATTATAGATGTAAATTGTTTTTGATGGTATGGTCTGTGCAGATTGAAATATTCAGAGCATATTCTGACTTTTAGTTAACACATCTGTAAGCAATTTGGCCATCACTGAATTCAACGTTTATCTCAATCGTAATAGAGAAGGATAATGACAAATATAGTTTACAATGTTATTAAGTACATCATTTTATTTAATTGTGTGAATAAAAGGAATCGTCTCCCTGTCGGGGAATTGAACCCCGGTCTCCCGCGTGACAGGCGGGGATACTGACCACTATACTAACGAGGACATATTGGCTTCAGTTCAACAGTGCTCACCTCCATGAGGTTAGGGCATGCCCTCAATCAATTCACAGTATTGTAATAGGCAGCTTTGCTTCTTTTGGTTAGGAGAAGCAATCTTTTTTCATAAATGATTACAAATCAGAAATTCCTAGCCAAAAATAATCTGGTTTAATAAGAAATGATTGATTAAAATAAATACCTATTTATCGATCTGTCTATCTATCTTTCTATCTATCTATGTATATGTATATATATATATATATATATATATACAATCAGCTCACTTTACCATTTGCAGCTTATAACCATTTACCACCAGGGGTCACTACTAACAAAAAGCATCCACTCCACTTCTAAATCTAGCCCCTAGAGTTGAGCAGAAGCATAAGATTCCCCACTGCTTCATTCCATTTCCATTAGATTATAGATGTAAATTGTTTTTGATGGTATGGTCTGTGCAGATTGAAATATTCAGAGCATATTCTGACTTTTAGTTAACACATCTGTAAGCAATTTGGCCATCACTGAATTCAACGTTTATCTCAATCGTAATAGACAAGGATAATGACAAATATAGTTTACAATGTTATTAAGTACATCATTTTATTTAATTGTGTGAATAAAAGGAATCGTCTCCCCGTCGGGGAATTGAACCCCGGTCTCCCGCGTGACAGGCGGGGATACTGACCACTATACTAACGAGGACATATTGGCTTCAGTTCAACAGTGCTCACCTCCATGAGGTTAGGGCATGCCCTCAATCAATTCACAGTATTGTAATAGGCAGCTTTGCTTCCTTTGGTTAGGAGAAGCAATCTTTTTTCATAAATGATTACAAATCAGAAATTCCTAGCTAAAAATAATCTGCTTTAATAAGAAATGATTGATTAAAATAAATACCTATTTATCGATCTGTCTATCTATCTTTCTATCTATCTATGTATATGTATATATATATATATATATATATATATATATATATATACAATCGGCTCACTTTACCATTTGCAGCTTATAACCATTTACCACCAGGGGTCACTACTAACAAAAAGCATCCACTCCACTTCTAAATCTAGCCCCTAGAGTTGAGCAGAAGCATAAGATTCCCCACTGCTTCATTCCATTTCCATTAGATTATAGATGTAAATTGTTTTTGATGGTATGGTCTGTGCAGATTGAAATATTCAGAGCATATTCTGACTTTTAGTTAACACATCTGTAAGCAATTTGGCCATCACTGAATTCAACGTTTATCTCAATCGTAATAGACAAGGATAATGATAAATATAGTTTACAATGTTATTAAGTACATCATTTTATTTAATTGTGTGAATAAAAGGAATCGTCTCCCCGTCGGGGAATTGAACCCCGGTCTCCCGCGTGACAGGCGGGGATACTGACCACTATACTAACGAGGACATATTGTCTTCAGTTCAACAGTGCTCACCTTCATGAGGTTAGGGCATGCCCTCAATCAATTCACAGTATTGTAATAGGCAGCTTTGCTTCTTTTGGTTAGGAGAAGCAATCTTTTTTCATAAATGATTACAAATCAGAAATTCCTAGCCAAAAATAATCTGCTTTAATAAGAAATGATTGATTAAAATAAATACCTATCTATCGATCTGTCTATCTATCTTTCTATCTATCTATGTATATGTATATGTATATATATATATATATATATATACAATCAGCTCACTTTACCATTTGCAGCTTATAACCATTTACCACCAGGGGTCACTACTAACAAAAAGCATCCACTCCACTTCTAAATCTAGCCCCTAGAGTTGAGCAGAAGCATAAGATTCCCCACTGCTTCATTCCATTTCCATTAGATTATAGATGTAAATTGTTTTTGATGGTATGGTCTGTGCAGATTGAAATATTCAGAGCATATTCTGACTTTTAGTTAACACATCTGTAAGCAATTTGGCCATCACTGAATTCAACGTTTATCTCAATCGTAATAGACAAGGATAATGACAAATATAGTTTACAATGTTATTAAGTACATCATTTTATTTAATTGTGTGAATAAAAGGAATCGTCTCCCCGTCGGGGAATTGAACCCCGGTCTCCCGCGTGACAGGCGGGGATACTGACCACTATACTAACGAGGACATATTGGCTTCAGTTCAACAGTGCTCACCTTCATGAGGTTAGGGCATGCCCTCAATCAATTCACAGTATTGTAATAGGCAGCTTTGCTTCTTTTGGTTAGGAGAAGTAATCTTTTTTCATAAATGATTACAAATCAGAAATTCCTAGCTAAAAATAATCTGCTTTAATAAGAAATGATTGATTAAAATAAATACCTATTTATCGATCTGTCTATCTATCTTTCTATCTATCTATGTATATATATATATATATATATATATATATATATATACAATCAGCTCATTTTACCATTTGCAGCTTATAACCATTTACCACCAGGGGTCACTACTAACAAAAAGCATCCACTCCACTTCTAAATCTAGCCCCTAGAGTTGAGCAGAAGCATAAGATTCCCCACTGCTTCATTCCATTTCCATTAGATTATAGATGTAAATTGTTTTTGATGGTATGGTCTGTGCAGATTGAAATATTCAGAGCATATTCTGACTTTTAGTTAACACATCTGTAAGCAATTTGGCCATCACTGAATTCAACGTTTATCTCAATCGTAATAGAGAAGGATAATGACAAATATAGTTTACAATGTTATTAAGTACATCATTTTATTTAATTGTGTGAATAAAAGGAATCGTCTCCCCGTCGGGGAATTGAACCCCGGTCTCCCGCGTGACAGGCGGGGATACTGACCACTATACTAACGAGGACATATTGGCTTCAGTTCAACAGTGCTCACCTCCATGAGGTTAGGGCATGCCCTCAATCAATTCACAGTATTGTAATAGGCAGCTTTGCTTCTTTTGGTTAGGAGAAGTAATCTTTTTTCATAAATGATTACAAATCAGAAATTCCTAGCTAAAAATAATCTGCTTTAATAAGAAATGATTGATTAAAATAAATACCTATTTATCGATCTGTCTATCTATCTTTCTATCTATCTATGTATATATATATATATATATATATATATATATATACAATCGGCTCACTTTACCATTTGCAGCTTATAACCATTTACCACCAGGGGTCACTACTAACAAAAATCATCCACTCCACTTCTAAATCTAGCCCCTAGAGTTGAGCAGAAGCATAAGATTCCCCACTGCTTCATTCCATTTCCATTAGATTATAGATGTAAATTGTTTTTGATGGTATGGTCTGTGCAGATTGAAATATTCAGAGCATATTCTGACTTTTAGTTAACACATCTGTAAGCAATTTGGCCATCACTGAATTCAACGTTTATCTCAATCGTAATAGACAAGGATAATGACAAATATAGTTTACAATGTTATTAAGTACATCATTTTATTTAATTGTGTGAATAAAAGGAATCGTCTCCCCGTCGGGGAATTGAACCCCGGTCTCCCGCGTGACAGGCGGGGATACTGACCACTATACTAACGAGGACATATTGTCTTCAGTTCAACAGTGCTCACCTTCATGAGGTTAGGGCATGCCCTCAATCAATTCACAGTATTGTAATAGGCAGCTTTGCTTCCTTTGGTTAGGAGAAGCAATCTTTTTTCATAAATGATTACAAATCAGAAATTCCTAGCCAAAAATAATCTGCTTTAATAAGAAATGATTGATTAAAATAAATACCTATCTATCGATCTGTCTATCTATCTTTCTATCTATCTATGCATATGTATATATATATATATATATATGTATATATACAATCAGCTCACTTTACCATTTGCAGCTTATAACCATTTACCACCAGGGGTCACTACTAACAAAAAGCATCCACTCCACTTCTAAATCTAGCCCCTAGAGTTGAGCAGAAGCATAAGATTCCCCACTGCTTCATTCCATTTTCCATTAGATTATAGATGTAAATTGTTTTTGATGGTATGGTCTGTGCAGATTGAAATATTCAGAGCATATTCTGACTTTTAGTTAACACATCTGTAAGCAATTTGGCCATCACTGAATTCAACGTTTATCTCAATCGTAATAGACAAGGATAATGACAAATATAGTTTACAATGTTATTAAGTACAACATTTTATTTAATTGTGTGAAAAAAAGGAATCGTCTCCCCGTCGGGGAATTGAACCCCGGTCTCCCGCGTGACAGGCGGGGATACTGACCACTATACTAACGAGGACATATTAGCTTCAGTTCAACAGTGCTCACCTCCATGAGGTTAGGGCATGCCCTCAATCAATTCACAGTATTGTAATAGGCAGCTTTGCTTCCTTTGGTTAGGAGAAGCAATCTTTTTTCATAAATGATTACAAATCAGAAATTCCTAGCCAAAAATAATCTGCTTTAATAAGAAATGATTGATTAAAATAAATACCTATCTATCGATCTGTCTATCTATCTTTCTATCTATCTATGCATATGTATATATATATATATATATGTATATATACAATCAGCTCACTTTACCATTTGCAGCTTATAACCATTTACCACCAGGGGTCACTACTAACAAAAAGCATCCACTCCACTTCTAAATCTAGCCCCTAGAGTTGAGCAGAAGCATAAGATTCCCCACTGCTTCATTCCATTTCCATTAGATTATAGATGTAAATTGTTTTTGATGGTATGGTCTGTGCAGATTGAAATATTCAGAGCATATTCTGACTTTTAGTTAACACATCTGTAAGCAATTTGGCCATCACTGAATTCAACGTTTATCTCAATCGTAATAGACAAGGATAATGACAAATATAGTTTACAATGTTATTAAGTACATCATTTTATTTAATTGTGTGAATAAAAGGAATCGTCTCCCCGTCGGGGAATTGAACCCCGGTCTCCCGCGTGACAGGCGGGGATACTGACCACTATACTAACGAGGACATATTGGCTTCAGTTCAACAGTGCTCACCTTCATGAGGTTAGGGCATGCCCTCAATCAATTCACAGTATTGTAATAGGCAGCTTTGCTTCTTTTGGTTAGGAGAAGTAATCTTTTTTCATAAATGATTACAAATCAGAAATTCCTAGCTAAAAATAATCTGCTTTAATAAGAAATGATTGATTAAAATAAATACCTATTTATCGATCTGTCTATCTATCTTTCTATCTATCTATGTATATATATATATATATATATATATATATATATATATATATATATACAATCAGCTCACTTTACCATTTGCAGCTTATAACCATTTACCACCAGGGGTCACTACTAACAAAAAGCATCCACTCCACTTCTAAATCTAGCCCCTAGAGTTGATCAGAAGCATAAGATTCCCCACTGCTTCATTCCATTTCCATTAGATTATAGATGTAAATTGTTTTTGATGGTATGGTCTGTGCAGATTGAAATATTCAGAGCATATTCTGACTTTTAGTTAACACATCTGTAAGCAATTTGGCCATCACTGAATTCAACGTTTATCTCAATCGTAATAGAGAAGGATAATGACAAATATAGTTTACAATGTTATTAAGTACATCATTTTATTTAATTGTGTGAATAAAAGGAATCGTCTCCCCGTCGGGGAATTGAACCCCGGTCTCCCGCGTGACAGGCGGGGATACTGACCACTATACTAACGAGGACATATTGGCTTCAGTTCAACAGTGCTCACCTCCATGAGGTTAGGGCATGCCCTCAATCAATTCACAGTATTGTAATAGGCAGCTTTGCTTCTTTTGGTTAGGAGAAGTAATCTTTTTTCATAAATGATTACAAATCAGAAATTCCTAGCTAAAAATAATCTGCTTTAATAAGAAATGATTGATTAAAATAAATACCTATTTATCGATCTGTCTATCTATCTTTCTATCTATCTATGTATATATATATATATATATATATATATATATATTTATATATATATACAATCGGCTCACTTTACCATTTGCAGCTTATAACCATTTACCACCAGGGGTCACTACTAACAAAAATCATCCACTCCACTTCTAAATCTAGCCCCTAGAGTTGAGCAGAAGCATAAGATTCCCCACTGCTTCATTCCATTTCCATTAGATTATAGATGTAAATTGTTTTTGATGGTATGGTCTGTGCAGATTGAAATATTCAGAGCATATTCTGACTTTTAGTTAACACATCTGTAAGCAATTTGGCCATCACTGAATTCAACGTTTATCTCAATCGTAATAGAGAAGGATAATGACAAATATAGTTTACAATGTTATTAAGTACATCATTTTATTTAATTGTGTGAATAAAAGGAATCGTCTCCCCGTCGGGGAATTGAACCCCGGTCTCCCGCGTGACAGGCGGGGATACTGACCACTATACTAACGAGGACATATTGGCTTCAGTTCAACAGTGCTCACCTCCATGAGGTTAGGGCATGCCCTCAATCAATTCACAGTATTGTAATAGGCAGCTTTGCTTCTTTTGGTTAGGAGAAGCAATCTTTTTTCATAAATGATTACAAATCAGAAATTCCTAGCCAAAAATAATCTGCTTTAATAAGAAATGATTGATTAAAATAAATACCTATTTATCGATCTGTCTATCTATCTTTCTATCTATCTATGTATATGTATATATATATATATATATATATATGTATACAATCAGCTCACTTTACCATTTGCAGCTTATAACCATTTACCACCAGGGGTCACTACTAACAAAAAGCATCCACTCCACTTCTAAATCCAGCCCCTAGAGTTGAGCAGAAGCATAAGATTCCCCACTGCTTCATTCCATTTTCCATTAGATTACAGATGTAAATTGTTTTTGATGGTATGGTCTGTGCAGATTGAAATATTCAGAGCATATTCTGACTTTTAGTTAACACATCTGTAAGCAATTTGGCCATCACTGAATTCAACGTTTATCTCAATCGTAATAGAGAAGGATAATGACAAATATAGTTTACAATGTTATTAAGTACATCATTTTATTTAATTGTGTGAATAAAAGGAATCGTCTCCCCGTCGGGGAATTGAACCCCGGTCTGCAGCGTGACAGGCGGGGATACTGACCACTATACTAACGAGGACATATTGGCTTCAGTTCAACAGTGCTCACCTCCATGAGGTTAGGGCATGCCCTCAATCAATTCACAGTATTGTAATAGGCAGCTTTGCTTCTTTTGGTTAGGAGAAGCAATCTTTTTTCATAAATGATTACAAATCAGAAATTCCTAGCCAAAAATAATCTGCTTTAATAAGAAATGATTGATTAAAATAAATACCTATTTATCGATCTGTCTATCTATCTTTCTATCTATCTATGTATATGTATATATATATATATATATATACAATCAGCTCACTTTACCATTTGCAGCTTATAACCATTTACCACCAGGGGTCACTACTAACAAAAAGCATCCACTCCACTTCTAAATCTAGCCCCTAGAGTTGAGCAGAAGCATAAGATTCCCCACTGCTTCATTCCATTTCCATTAGATTATAGATGTAAATTGTTTTTGATGGTATGGTCTGTGCAGATTGAAATATTCAGAGCATATTCTGACTTTTAGTTAACACATCTGTAAGCAATTTGGCCATCACTGAATTCAACGTTTATCTCAATCGTAATAGACAAGGATAATGACAAATATAGTTTACAATGTTATTAAGTACATCATTTTATTTAATTGTGTGAATAAAAGGAATCGTCTCCCCGTCGGGGAATTGAACCCCGGTCTCCCGCGTGACAGGCGGGGATACTGACCACTATACTAACGAGGACATATTGGCTTCAGTTCAACAGTGCTCACCTCCATGAGGTTAGGGCATGCCCTCAATCAATTCACAGTATTGTAATAGGCAGCTTTGCTTCTTTTGGTTAGGAGAAGTAATCTTTTTTCATAAATGATTACAAATCAGAAATTCCTAGCTAAAAATAATCTGCTTTAATAAGAAATGATTGATTAAAATAAATACCTATTTATCGATCTGTCTATCTATCTTTCTATCTATCTATGTATATATATATATATATATATATATATATATATACAATCGGCTCACTTTACCATTTGCAGCTTATAACCATTTACCACCAGGGGTCACTACTAACAAAAATCATCCACTCCACTTCTAAATCTAGCCCCTAGAGTTGAGCAGAAGCATAAGATTCCCCACTGCTTCATTCCATTTCCATTAGATTATAGATGTAAATTGTTTTTGATGGTATGGTCTGTGCAGATTGAAATATTCAGAGCATATTCTGACTTTTAGTTAACACATCTGTAAGCAATTTGGCCATCACTGAATTCAACGTTTATCTCAATCGTAATAGACAAGGATAATGACAAATATAGTTTACAATGTTATTAAGTACATCATTTTATTTAATTGTGTGAATAAAAGGAATCGTCTCCCCGTCGGGGAATTGAACCCCGGTCTCCCGCGTGACAGGCGGGGATACTGACCACTATACTAACGAGGACATATTGTCTTCAGTTCAACAGTGCTCACCTTCATGAGGTTAGGGCATGCCCTCAATCAATTCACAGTATTGTAATAGGCAGCTTTGCTTCTTTTGGTTAGGAGAAGTAATCTTTTTTCATAAATGATTACAAATCAGAAATTCCTAGCCAAAAATAATCTGCTTTAATAAGAAATGATTGATTAAAATAAATACCTATTTATCGATCTGTCTATCTATCTTTCTATCTATCTATGTATATGTATATATATATATATATATATATATATATATATATACAATCAGCTCACTTTACCATTTGCAGCTTATAACCATTTACCACCAGGGGTCACTACTAACAAAAAGCATCCACTCCACTTCTAAATCCAGCCCCTAGAGTTGAGCAGAAGCATAAGATTCCCCACTGCTTCATTCCATTTTCCATTAGATTACAGATGTAAATTGTTTTTGATGGTATGGTCTGTGCAGATTGAAATATTCAGAGCATATTCTGACTTTTAGTTAACACATCTGTAAGCAATTTGGCCATCACTGAATTCAACGTTTATCTCAATCGTAATAGAGAAGGATAATGACAAATATAGTTTACAATGTTATTAAGTACATCATTTTATTTAATTGTGTGAATAAAAGGAATCGTCTCCCCGTCGGGGAATTGAACCCCGGTCTGCCGCGTGACAGGCGGGGATACTGACCACTATACTAACGAGGACATATTGGCTTCAGTTCAACAGTGCTCACCTCCATGAGGTTAGGGCATGCCCTCAATCAATTCACAGTATTGTAATAGGCAGCTTTGCTTCTTTTGGTTAGGAGAAGCAATCTTTTTTCATAAATGATTACAAATCAGAAATTCCTAGCCAAAAATAATCTGCTTTAATAAGAAATGATTGATTAAAATAAATACCTATTTATCGATCTGTCTATCTATCTTTCTATCTATCTATCTATGTATATGTATATATATATATATATATATACAATCAGCTCACTTTACCATTTGCAGCTTATAACCATTTACCACCAGGGGTCACTACTAACAAAAAGCATCCACTCCACTTCTAAATCTAGCCCCTAGAGTTGAGCAGAAGCATAAGATTCCCCACTGCTTCATTCCATTTCCATTAGATTATAGATGTAAATTGTTTTTGATGGTATGGTCTGTGCAGATTGAAATATTCAGAGCATATTCTGACTTTTAGTTAACACATCTGTAAGCAATTTGGCCATCACTGAATTCAACGTTTATCTCAATCGTAATAGACAAGGATAATGACAAATATAGTTTACAATGTTATTAAGTACATCATTTTATTTAATTGTGTGAATAAAAGGAATCGTCTCCCCGTCGGGGAATTGAACCCCGGTCTCCCGCGTGACAGGCGGGGATACTGACCACTATACTAACGAGGACATATTGGCTTCAGATCAACAGTGCTCACCTTCATGAGGTTAGGGCATGCCCTCAATCAATTCACAGTATTGTAATAGGCAGCTTTGCTTCTTTTGGTTAGGAGAAGTAATCTTTTTTCATAAATGATTACAAATCAGAAATTCCTAGCTAAAAATAATCTGCTTTAATAAGAAATGATTGATTAAAATAAATACCTATTTATCGATCTGTCTATCTATCTTTCTATCTATCTATGTATATATATATATATATATATATATATATATATATACAATCAGCTCACTTTACCATTTGCAGCTTATAACCATTTACCACCAGGGGTCACTACTAACAAAAAGCATCCACTCCACTTCTAAATCTAGCCCCTAGAGTTGATCAGAAGCATAAGATTCCCCACTGCTTCATTCCATTTCCATTAGATTATAGATGTAAATTGTTTTTGATGGTATGGTCTGTGCAGATTGAAATATTCAGAGCATATTCTGACTTTTAGTTAACACATCTGTAAGCAATTTGGCCATCACTGAATTCAACGTTTATCTCAATCGTAATAGAGAAGGATAATGACAAATATAGTTTACAATGTTATTAAGTACATCATTTTATTTAATTGTGTGAATAAAAGGAATCGTCTCCCCGTCGGGGAATTGAACCCCGGTCTCCCGCGTGACAGGCGGGGATACTGACCACTATACTAACGAGGACATATTGGCTTCAGTTCAACAGTGCTCACCTCCATGAGGTTAGGGCATGCCCTCAATCAATTCACAGTATTGTAATAGGCAGCTTTGCTTCTTTTGGTTAGGAGAAGTAATCTTTTTTCATAAATGATTACAAATCAGAAATTCCTAGCTAAAAATAATCTGCTTTAATAAGAAATGATTGATTAAAATAAATACCTATTTATCGATCTGTCTATCTATCTTTCTATCTATCTATGTATATATATATATATATATATATATATATATATTTATATATATATACAATCGGCTCACTTTACCATTTGCAGCTTATAACCATTTACCACCAGGGGTCACTACTAACAAAAATCATCCACTCCACTTCTAAATCTAGCCCCTAGAGTTGAGCAGAAGCATAAGATTCCCCACTGCTTCATTCCATTTCCATTAGATTATAGATGTAAATTGTTTTTGATGGTATGGTCTGTGCAGATTGAAATATTCAGAGCATATTCTGACTTTTAGTTAACACATCTGTAAGCAATTTGGCCATCACTGAATTCAACGTTTATCTCAATCGTAATAGAGAAGGATAATGACAAATATAGTTTACAATGTTATTAAGTACATCATTTTATTTAATTGTGTGAATAAAAGGAATCGTCTCCCCGTCGGGGAATTGAACCCCGGTCTCCCGCGTGACAGGCGGGGATACTGACCACTATACTAACGAGGACATATTGGCTTCAGTTCAACAGTGCTCACCTCCATGAGGTTAGGGCATGCCCTCAATCAATTCACAGTATTGTAATAGGCAGCTTTGCTTCTTTTGGTTAGGAGAAGCAATCTTTTTTCATAAATGATTACAAATCAGAAATTCCTAGCCAAAAATAATCTGCTTTAATAAGAAATGATTGATTAAAATAAATACCTATTTATCGATCTGTCTATCTATCTTTCTATCTATCTATGTATATGTATATATATATATATATATATATATGTATACAATCAGCTCACTTTACCATTTGCAGCTTATAACCATTTACCACCAGGGGTCACTACTAACAAAAAGCATCCACTCCACTTCTAAATCCAGCCCCTAGAGTTGAGCAGAAGCATAAGATTCCCCACTGCTTCATTCCATTTTCCATTAGATTACAGATGTAAATTGTTTTTGATGGTATGGTCTGTGCAGATTGAAATATTCAGAGCATATTCTGACTTTTAGTTAACACATCTGTAAGCAATTTGGCCATCACTGAATTCAACGTTTATCTCAATCGTAATAGAGAAGGATAATGACAAATATAGTTTACAATGTTATTAAGTACATCATTTTATTTAATTGTGTGAATAAAAGGAATCGTCTCCCCGTCGGGGAATTGAACCCCGGTCTGCAGCGTGACAGGCGGGGATACTGACCACTATACTAACGAGGACATATTGGCTTCAGTTCAACAGTGCTCACCTCCATGAGGTTAGGGCATGCCCTCAATCAATTCACAGTATTGTAATAGGCAGCTTTGCTTCTTTTGGTTAGGAGAAGCAATCTTTTTTCATAAATGATTACAAATCAGAAATTCCTAGCCAAAAATAATCTGCTTTAATAAGAAATGATTGATTAAAATAAATACCTATTTATCGATCTGTCTATCTATCTTTCTATCTATCTATGTATATGTATATATATATATATATATATACAATCAGCTCACTTTACCATTTGCAGCTTATAACCATTTACCACCAGGGGTCACTACTAACAAAAAGCATCCACTCCACTTCTAAATCTAGCCCCTAGAGTTGAGCAGAAGCATAAGATTCCCCACTGCTTCATTCCATTTCCATTAGATTATAGATGTAAATTGTTTTTGATGGTATGGTCTGTGCAGATTGAAATATTCAGAGCATATTCTGACTTTTAGTTAACACATCTGTAAGCAATTTGGCCATCACTGAATTCAACGTTTATCTCAATCGTAATAGACAAGGATAATGACAAATATAGTTTACAATGTTATTAAGTACATCATTTTATTTAATTGTGTGAATAAAAGGAATCGTCTCCCCGTCGGGGAATTGAACCCCGGTCTCCCGCGTGACAGGCGGGGATACTGACCACTATACTAACGAGGACATATTGGCTTCAGTTCAACAGTGCTCACCTCCATGAGGTTAGGGCATGCCCTCAATCAATTCACAGTATTGTAATAGGCAGCTTTGCTTCTTTTGGTTAGGAGAAGCAATCTTTTTTCATAAATGATTACAAATCAGAAATTCCTAGCCAAAAATAATCTGCTTTAATAAGAAATGATTGATTAAAATAAATACCTATTTATCGATCTGTCTATCTATCTTTCTATCTATCTATGTATATGTATATATATATATATATATATATATACAATCAGCTCACTTTACCATTTGCAGCTTATAACCATTTACCACCAGGGGTCACTACTAACAAAAAGCATCCACTCCACTTCTAAATCTAGCCCCTAGAGTTGAGCAGAAGCATAAGATTCCCCACTGCTTCATTCCATTTCCATTAGATTATAGATGTAAATTGTTTTTGATGGTATGGTCTGTGCAGATTGAAATATTCAGAGCATATTCTGACTTTTAGTTAACACATCTGTAAGCAATTTGGCCATCACTGAATTCAACGTTTATCTCAATCGTAATAGACAAGGATAATGACAAATATAGTTTACAATGTTATTAAGTACATCATTTTATTTAATTGTGTGAATAAAAGGAATCGTCTCCCCGTCGGGGAATTGAACCCCGGTCTCCCGCGTGACAGGCGGGGATACTGACCACTATACTAACGAGGACATATTGGCTTCAGTTCAACAGTGCTCACCTCCATGAGGTTAGGGCATGCCCTCAATCAATTCACAGTATTGTAATAGGCAGCTTTGCTTCCTTTGGTTAGGAGAAGCAATCTTTTTTCATAAATGATTACAAATCAGAAATTCCTAGCTAAAAATAATCTGCTTTAATAAGAAATGATTGATTAAAATAAATACCTATTTATCGATCTGTCTATCTATCTTTCTATCTATCTATGTATATGTATATATATATATATATATATATATATATATATATATACAATCAGCTCACTTTACCATTTGCAGCTTATAACCATTTACCACCAGGGGTCACTACTAACAAAAAGCATCCACTCCACTTCTAAATCTAGCCCCTAGAGTTGAGCAGAAGCATAAGATTCCCCACTGCTTCATTCCATTTCCATTAGATTATAGATGTAAATTGTTTTTGATGGTATGGTCTGTGCAGATTGAAATATTCAGAGCATATTCTGACTTTTAGTTAACACATCTGTAAGCAATTTGGCCATCACTGAATTCAACGTTTATCTCAATCGTAATAGACAAGGATAATGACAAATATAGTTTACAATGTTATTAAGTACATCATTTTATTTAATTGTGTGAATAAAAGGAATCGTCTCCCCGTCGGGGAATTGAACCCCGGTCTCCCGCGTGACAGGCGGGGATACTGACCACTATACTAACGAGGACATATTGGCTTCAGTTCAACAGTGCTCACCTCCATGAGGTTAGGGCATGCCCTCAATCAATTCACAGTATTGTAATAGGCAGCTTTGCTTCCTTTGGTTAGGAGAAGCAATCTTTTTTCATAAATGATTACAAATCAGAAATTCCTAGCCAAAAATAATCTGCTTTAATAAGAAATGATTGATTAAAATAAATACCTATTTATCGATCTGTCTATCTATCTTTCTATCTATCTATGTATATGTATATATATATATATATATATATATATATATATATACAATCAGCTCACTTTACCATTTGCAGCTTATAACCATTTACCACCAGGGGTCACTACTAACAAAAAGCATCCACTCCACTTCTAAATCTAGCCCCTAGAGTTGAGCAGAAGCATAAGATTCCCTACTGCTTCATTCCATTTCCATTAGATTATAGATGTAAATTGTTTTTGATGGTATGGTCTGTGCAGATTGAAATATTCAGAGCATATTCTGACTTTTAGTTAACACATCTGTAAGCAATTTGGCCATCACTGAATTCAACGTTTATCTCAATCGTAATAGACAAGGATAATGACAAATATAGTTTACAATGTTATTAAGTACATCATTTTATTTAATTGTGTGAATAAAAGGAATCGTCTCCCCGTCGGGGAATTGAACCCCGGTCTCCCGCGTGACAGGCGGGGATACTGACCACTATACTAACGAGGACATATTGGCTTCAGTTCAACAGTGCTCACCTTCATGAGGTTAGGGCATGCCCTCAATCAATTCACAGTATTGTAATAGGCAGCTTTGCTTCCTTTGGTTAGGAGAAGCAATCTTTTTTCATAAATGATTACAAATCAGAAATTCCTAGCCAAAAATAATCTGCTTTAATAAGAAATGATTGATTAAAATAAATACCTATTTATCGATCTGTCTATCTATCTTTCTATCTATCTATGTATATGTATATATATATATATATATATATATATATATATATATACAATCAGCTCACTTTACCATTTGCAGCTTATAACCATTTACCACCAGGGGTCACTACTAACAAAAAGCATCCACTCCACTTCTAAATCTAGCCCCTAGAGTTGAGCAGAAGCATAAGATTCCCTACTGCTTCATTCCATTTCCATTAGATTATAGATGTAAATTGTTTTTGATGGTATGGTCTGTGCAGATTGAAATATTCAGAGCATATTCTGACTTTTAGTTAACACATCTGTAAGCAATTTGGCCATCACTGAATTCAACGTTTATCTCAATCGTAATAGACAAGGATAATGACAAATATAGTTTACAATGTTATTAAGTACATCATTTTATTTAATTGTGTGAATAAAAGGAATCGTCTCCCCGTCGGGGAATTGAACCCCGGTCTCCCGCGTGACAGGCGGGGATACTGACCACTATACTAACGAGGACATATTGGCTTCAGTTCAACAGTGCTCACCTTCATGAGGTTAGGGCATGCCCTCAATCAATTCACAGTATTGTAATAGGCAGCTTTGCTTCTTTTGGTTAGGAGAAGTAATCTTTTTTCATAAATGATTACAAATCAGAAATTCCTAGCTAAAAATAATCTGCTTTAATAAGAAATGATTGATTAAAATAAATACCTATTTATCAATCTGTCTATCTATCTTTCTATCTATCTATGTATATATATATATATATATATATATATATATATATATACAATCAGCTCACTTTACCATTTGCAGCTTATAACCATTTACCACCAGGGGTCACTACTAACAAAAAGCATCCACTCCACTTCTAAATCTAGCCCCTAGAGTTGAGCAGAAGCATAAGATTCCCCACTGCTTCATTCCATTTCCATTAGATTATAGATGTAAATTGTTTTTGATGGTATGGTCTGTGCAGATTGAAATATTCAGAGCATATTCTGACTTTTAGTTAACACATCTGTAAGCAATTTGGCCATCACTGAATTCAACGTTTATCTCAATCGTAATAGAGAAGGATAATGACAAATATAGTTTACAATGTTATTAAGTACATCATTTTATTTAATTGTGTGAATAAAAGGAATCGTCTCCCCGTCGGGGAATTGAACCCCGGTCTCCCGCGTGACAGGCGGGGATACTGACCACTATACTAACGAGGACATATTGGCTTCAGTGCAACAGTGCTCACCTCCATGAGGTTAGGGCATGCCCTCAATCAATTCACAGTATTGTAATAGGCAGCTTTGCTTCTTTTGGTTAGGAGAAGTAATCTTTTTTCATAAATGATTACAAATCAGAAATTCCTAGCTAAAAATAATCTGCTTTAATAAGAAATGATTGATTAAAATAAATACCTATTTATCGATCTGTCTATCTATCTTTCTATCTATCTATGTATATATATATATATATATATATATATATATATACAATCGGCTCACTTTACCATTTGCAGCTTATAACCATTTACCACCAGGGGTCACTACTAACAAAAATCATCCACTCCACTTCTAAATCTAGCCCCTAGAGTTGAGCAGAAGCATAAGATTCCCCACTGCTTCATTCCATTTCCATTAGATTATAGATGTAAATTGTTTTTGATGGTATGGTCTGTGCAGATTGAAATATTCAGAGCATATTCTGACTTTTAGTTAACACATCTGTAAGCAATTTGGCCATCACTGAATTCAACGTTTATCTCAATCGTAATAGACAAGGATAATGACAAATATAGTTTACAATGTTATTAAGTACATCATTTTATTTAATTGTGTGAATAAAAGGAATCGTCTCCCCGTCGGGGAATTGAACCCCGGTCTCCCGCGTGACAGGCAGGGATACTGACCACTATACTAACGAGGACATATTGTCTTCAGTTCAACAGTGCTCACCTTCATGAGGTTAGGGCATGCCCTCAATCAATTCACAGTATTGTAATAGGCAGCTTTGCTTCTTTTGGTTAGGAGAAGTAATCTTTTTTCATAAATGATTACAAATCAGAAATTCCTAGCCAAAAATAATCTGCTTTAATAAGAAATGATTGATTAAAATAAATACCTATTTATCGATCTGTCTATCTATCTTTCTATCTATCTATGTATATGTATATATATATATATATATATATATATATACAATCAGCTCACTTTACCATTTGCAGCTTATAACCATTTACCACCAGGGGTCACTACTAACAAAAAGCATCCACTCCACTTCTAAATCCAGCCCCTAGAGTTGAGCAGAAGCATAAGATTCCCCACTGCTTCATTCCATTTTCCATTAGATTACAGATGTAAATTGTTTTTGATGGTATGGTCTGTGCAGATTGAAATATTCAGAGCATATTCTGACTTTTAGTTAACACATCTGTAAGCAATTTGGCCATCACTGAATTCAACGTTTATCTCAATCGTAATAGAGAAGGATAATGACAAATATAGTTTACAATGTTATTAAGTACATCATTTTATTTAATTGTGTGAATAAAAGGAATCGTCTCCCCGTCGGGGAATTGAACCCCGGTCTGCCGCGTGACAGGCGGGGATACTGACCACTATACTAACGAGGACATATTGGCTTCAGTTCAACAGTGCTCACCTCCATGAGGTTAGGGCATGCCCTCAATCAATTCACAGTATTGTAATAGGCAGCTTTGCTTCTTTTGGTTAGGAGAAGCAATCTTTTTTCATAAATGATTACAAATCAGAAATTCCTAGCCAAAAATAATCTGCTTTAATAAGAAATGATTGATTAAAATAAATACCTATTTATCGATCTGTCTATCTATCTTTCTATCTATCTATGTATATGCATATATATATATATATATATATATACAATCAGCTCACTTTACCATTTGCAGCTTATAACCATTTACCACCAGGGGTCACTACTAACAAAAAGCATCCACTCCACTTCTAAATCTAGCCCCTAGAGTTGAGCAGAAGCATAAGATTCCCCACTGCTTCATTCCATTTCCATTAGATTATAGATGTAAATTGTTTTTGATGGTATGGTCTGTGCAGATTGAAATATTCAGAGCATATTCTGACTTTTAGTTAACACATCTGTAAGCAATTTGGCCATCACTGAATTCAACGTTTATCTCAATCGTAATAGAGAAGGATAATGACAAATATAGTTTACAATGTTATTAAGTACATCATTTTATTTAATTGTGTGAATAAAAGGAATCGTCTCCCCGTCGGGGAATTGAACCCCGGTCTCCCGCGTGACAGGCGGGGATACTGACCACTATACTAA